>NC_051178.1:90455475-90538743 GCF_013339695.2 Rhipicephalus sanguineus
ATTTTATTAGCACTTTCAATTGCGGCCTTTCTTATCAGGGAATGCTTGTAGCTTCGATTCACTAGGAAATACTGCAAGCGACACCTCATATTCGGCACCCTAACCGACAATTTTTATCTTTTGTTTAGTTAAACGTGAGGGCAAATGACCGCTCTTCGATTCAGACACCTCCGATTACTGCGCAGTGTGGGACATTATTTCGAAGCTAGAAAAAACCGAGACCTGGGAAATCCGAGATGATAAAAGGAGGTGCCTTCCAAACTGGGTGCTTATCAAGCATTTCAATCCCCTTGCACTATTGTGTTAAAGAAGCAAATGAACAAACCATTGTTTGAGTGAATAGTACAGAGATCAGCACTTGAATTGATGGGCGCATGGAAGGCGTTAGGAGATTACATGACAACATTGAGGTTCATCACGCCTCTCCACGCATGTCTGCTCCACAAACAATTCTTATTGCCTCTCAAGAGATAGGAACGGTATGCAGGTCCCCGTGTCGCTATTCATGGATCGTTGATCTTGTGGCTAGAGGTTATCTATTTACTCACGATGAGTAGCGGTCATTCGATTGGATATAGTATAAAAGCTTAGCTGCTCTCATAGTTTGTACATGGTTGAGCTCGATACGTACTTCGCGAGGTCGCCTTCTCCATTGGGTAAGTTGACTCGCTTATGCCATACGCGATATTTCTGCTCACTTCTTCAAGTCTGGTTTTGTTAAACGCAAAAACTGCGAATTATTGTAGTGTGTAAACTTCTCCGCGTCTATTTGACACTATCTCTCAAAGGTATAAGTATGGCAGGATACGTTCTGTGACATATATGGTATTTTAATTGCAGGAATTCCCGTTAAAGCTATATATATTGTGCGTTTTGGAATATGGAGTACAAAAGATGAAGGTTCATGGGTATGATATGCAGGGACGCAAAGTACGAAACAAAAATAACTTGGAGAGCTTCGGTAAATAATAATTTTTAATTAGGCTGGTAAATTTCTGCAATTACGAAAGAGTAGAATTTCGGGCAACTAAATGATGTTTATTTGGTAAAGTGAAGCGCGATGGACGTGGGACAGAAAAAAAGCGAGAGACGGTACAAGCGTTTTCTACAACTATGTGTTTGTTTGTTTTTTTTTGTACAAAAAATCTACCGTTGTATTTGGATACTGATGTCACTATGATCTGCGTGAGAAGCCTGTATCGAAAGTAAAAAAGAAAAAAAATGCATTTTTCTACAAATTTGGGTCTTACTCTCACACAGATGACTGAAATATTTAATTTTTCTTCGCAGTCATAATGCGGCATATATTCACAGCAGTTTGCCTTGTGGGTCTTGTTGCCTTAACAGGTAAGTAGAATATTTGTTCTCATGAACAAATAAAAGCACATATCGTCATAAATGCGCAAAATTCGTATATTAACCAAACTAACAAGTTTAACCTAACGATTGCCTCGAAAAAATTGTGCGCGGGTGCAACTTGCTAGACTCCTTTGTTACAACTTTATCAGTTAGTATACTGTGCGCTTTCATAAAGTTATTCACAAACTTTAATAAATTTATTGGAAATAACTGCTGCATATCTTCGTAGTGCCAGCCGTGTGCACAGCCACCCAGGGGCGGAATTTCGTGGAACGGTAACGCATTCTGTAGACCGCAGCTGATATACATGATTGGGCGAAATCGTCTCGGCTATGCTCAAGGCGGTGTTAAGTTACGTAAAGCAAAAAAAAAACGGGCTGTGCTAGACTCTTGTAACACACGGAGAAAAAAAAAGGCCTGTAGAAAGTCATGTAAGATAATTGAGCCGCAACGATTTATTGCATAGCATGTTTACTTACATGCTATGCCATAAATCGATACTTTGAACGTTTTACGCGACCACTTTTGGATTTAAAATTTGTGATCCTGAGGTGTCGTGGAAGCCGACGTTTGGAAGACCGGACTTGTCTGCTTCAAGGCTTCGACTGTCTGAAAGCTGCAACAAAGTAGTTGCGGCTTTGATGAAGACAAGTCCGCTTCTCGAAACGTCGGCTCCTATGACACCCCGTGTTATCGAAATTTAAATGTGAAGCATTTCTTAGCGAACGTTTGGCACTTTGAGCACTTCTATCTATCTATCTATCTATCTATCTATCTATCTATCTATCTATCTATCTATCTATCTATCTATCTATCTATCTATGTAGCCGCCTACGTCAGCGTGCTCTCGCGATCGTTTCCTTAGCTTGGTGTATAACAAAAGTGGCATGGGAGGGTCAGAGGAATTGATGAACATGAATGTGGGGCCATGACATGAATAACGTGAAAATCCTGTCGCGTACGTCGTCAAACCCTTTAATCCAGACAAGAGTGGCACATACCCGTTCACCACGAGCCGCAGTGTACGGGTATGCGTCACTGGTGATTGACAGTTTATATCTACCCCGGAACGGCGAAAACAGACATTGGTAATTTAAATGAGATAGCATTAAGAAAAACCGACATCGGCAGCGTTGACCCGACGAATGGAAAGAATAAGAATTAGGATCAGCAGGAATCGAACCCAAGCATTCTGCGTGGCAATAAGGTATTCTACCACAGAGCCACGCCAGGTATATAAACTGGTTAGCAGAAAGAGCCTATGAAGGCGTAATGTTAGTACAACGCCAATTGTGTTTCTGTTGCTGGCTATCTAATTTAACAAGAAAGCAGTAAACACTACATATGTACTGCTACGATGCAGGCGTCATATCACATTAACGTCTGTGGTTCCAGTGTTGGCACCGCTTTTATAGCAGTCTAATAAGCATTACATTTGTATTCCTATGATTCAGCAAGCTATATATTGGAGCATTGCTCAATCCCGGTAGAATACATTAAAGAAAGTTACGTGTGATATTCACATGACTGCACCATAAAGCGCACTTAGTTTCTATAATACTGACGTATGTGCTCTATACGTGAGGGCTGACATAACGTCGCACCATAAGTTACCATTTAAACGCCAGTGTTGTCGACGTGCCTGGTAAGCCCACGATGTGCACATAGCTACTACACTTACAAAAACACGTCGATCCACATCGTAGCGCTTGGCTCAAAGCCATAAAATACAGTATAGAAGTACTCGCTGACTGCTTCGCAAGAAACCGATTGCCGCAACGCGTGGGATCTGCCGATTTTTTTATCTATTCAAGCTTCCATCGTCTCCTAAACTTCGGCACTTTTGTCTTTGTGCGTCTTGGGAAATGTATGCCCATTTTAGCGAAGCGCCCATCACGCATCTGTAGGGAAATGCGCGCACGTGCGTGCTGCTTTTGCTTACGATGATGACGATAGTCATGAATGATCATTATGATTAATTATGGCGGACTGCTTTGAATGGGTGGACCATTGCGACAACCGCTCCTTACGGAATTCACATGCCGCGACGCTTGCGGCAATTCTAAGCTTTTGCCACGCAGTATCATACGTCGGCTAAGTCACTGCTCTCGCGACATGACACGGCATGGGGTATTTTTTCAATACATATTCCAGGCACTGGCGTTATTGTTTGGTAAAATACTTGACTGCCATGCAAAGCACCCATGTTCGATTCCGTCTTGAACCCTTACTTGAGGTCGCGAGGGCATTTCTACCGCACTCCTGGTTTTTCAAGGTATACGTCTGATGGCGTCTGGTTCTCGCCTCAATAAAAAAAAACACCTTGTCGCATAATCAATACTTATGAAAAACTAGATCGTACATACCAAAAGAAATTACTATGATAGAGCAACTTCCTCGCCATTTTTTTTTCTCAAGCAGGCGATAAATTGCACTAAAATCGTCTACATGTCGTGCAACATTACAAAACCGTGAGAACTAACGGCTCCAAATTTACTTGTGCGTAACTCATGTGTATGGTGAACAGAACTTAAACATTGACGGATTAACAGGACAGTGAGCCTGCTTTAAGTGCTTATAAAATTGCTTACTGCCGATCATTCTCACCACTGTTGCTCGCGACTGCTGGCAGAATTGAACTGGGGCGTATAAGTGATACTTCGAGTTTTGTACGTTGTAAGACCGTCCAGCCGGCTTTGCATCCAGCATCACTGCGCGAGCTCTTCGTTGCTAAAGATGAGCTTTTTTAACGTCTTTCTGCAAGCTGTTGAGGCCCTTGCAAACGCACCACAGGACAAGCAATGAGAACTGTGTCCAGTGCTGCAGCAGGTTATGACGCGAGCACGTGGAGAAAAATACACTGCATAAAAGCTGAAATTACGAATGAACTTTATTAAAAAAGTGTCTTGCCCTAATGGACACCTTCATACTGTCATCATGTACCACGTTACCCCGAAAGCCACACAGTCCAGTCAATGGGAAGCTATCGAATTGGAGAAGCAGGCGGGACCCTCATCAACCGCTATATTTCTGAGTGCTAAGCTGAAGTGAACCGGCTCCTCTACTGCACACCTATCAAGTCATGTCTGACGGGAGATAACAAATCATCCTAGAGAAGACAATGCTATTGTTCGTAGAGCAATGCTATTGTTATTCCAACAAAGACGATTCCCGGAATCTGGAAGCATGTTGCATTAGCTTCGAGGGAATGAGACATGTTCCAGCGCATGCTTTCGCCGGCGTTAACGCCAAATTCCTAGAACGGAACTGTCGCAAGGCCTCACAGTTTGACACTATTCTGCTCGAGTTTGATTGTATTCATTACTTCACTCTCATGAAACGCATCGCCTTTGACCTCATAATGACAATACTACTGCACAGTTTAATGATCCCACTGACAAATCAATAAACAAAGAACTTGCCTGGCAATTAATTATTTTTTTTTCAATTGTACGGTGTTCAGCTTAGATGATGCTCGGTTGAAGTAATCGTTATCACTTTGTCAGTGCGCCAATATAGTCCAAAGTCACCGTTTTCGTGTAATGGTACTACCGGCTTCGCGAGCCGCCGGTAGTGGCGATGCTTTCCGATGATCAGCACACCTAATATTTACACTTCCTTTTCAATTTAAGTATTACGAGCTAAAAAGTTGTTACGTTACTTCCTCTCTTTCCTTGATAGATCAGTGCAATACACGAGTCGCTATACGCTGAGATATACTGCTTTTCACTAAGCTTTAACGATTTTAATTTTATGAGCAGTTTCTTATAGTGTACTTGGCGTGTACACCAAATGCTAATGGCGCTGTTTCTATTTCAGCAAATGCGCATACTCTTCCCGAGGAAGAGTCAAGCGTTGATGCAGTATTTGCGAACGCTGCTCAAGAGGCCGTTTATCTGGGCGAGATCCTTCGTGACGTAGCAGATACGCTAGAAAAGGACGAAGAGCTGAGCGCCGAGGTGAGTTGTAAAACGAGGGAGGATATTGAAGAATTCATCTTTCCATGACAGGCGGCAGTCTATCCAGCATGCATAATATATATATCCCTTCTTAATATATCTGATTTGGCCTACTAAATGTGGTGCACAAAAGAAAGGATGTGAGCGCTTTATTCGTGTAAAGTTTTGTGTATATAAAGGGATATAACCCCCCTCCCTCAATCAGATATTAAACTCTTCGTCATGAAATTAGTTTAAACAAGGCATGTCCTGTAAGTGATGAAGGACACATGAAGTGTGTTCTTAAGCTCGATTACTTTCCTTACCTGGGATAATGCTGCATTAGCGGACATGCACTTGTAGGTTAAATAAGGACCCTTAGCAAGAAGTTGTTTCAGAGAAAGACGCATTCTAGAATACTGATGTCAAGTGACTGTCTAAACGCACAAAATTAATACGCCTTTGTTAGCGATACCAGTTAAAAAAAGACAAGAGTCAGGGGAAGGTAGCAGTTTGAAGAGATGAAAAAATCGTGAACACTGGGCGTGCTGGGGCTGACGTTTCGACAAGTGGACTTGTCGTCAAGCCTGCAACTCTTTGCCTTAGCGCGTGTGTCTATAGGCTTCCTACTCTCTCCTCCAACCCAAACAAAGGAGGACAGGCAACTGCGAAATCGGCGGGGGGGGGGGGGGGTGTATGGGGGAGGGGCCGTCCTGACGAATTGGCTTAGTCAAAATGAAAGAGAATTTAGTCCTTCAAAGGAACGCAGGTGAAGGTGAGGTTGGGGGTGGGGTGGACATTTTGCCTAATTATGGTTTTCAGGAGGAGGCACCACTAGACAACCATTACTTTACCGGAATAAGTACGGTTAGAAATTCCAGAAGAAGGGCTTAATTCTCATTTGTTTTCGTTGTGCATGTACCATATCCGATGGATTAAAGAGCCCCCTTTTAATTGTTTATACGAGCTGGCTGCAGTGCATAAACTTCTGAATAGGGTATGATTCTCTATATTTTCTGTCTCATAGGGATCGGAAGTTTTACTGAAGTATGTAACATTTCAGATTGTCGAAGTTGGTACCTGCTACGTTAAAATTTGGTGCCACTGCTTTCGGTCATTTCTTCGCCATGTCCGCGCGATGGCCCGTTTATTCTAATATTAACAGGCCATCCTGTCTAGCCACCGTACATTTTGTAGCACAAGATATCGCATAAACAGTGGATTGGCGACACATACCAGCCTGTTAATTTTAGATTAAGCGGGCATCGAGCGGACAATGCGCAAAAATTACCGATAACAGTGGCACAGCGTCCTAATGTAGTTGGTCACAACTCTGACGATCTCAAGGTTACGAAGCATATACATACATCCGCAAAGGAAAGCGCTTGCAACCTAGAGGAAAACAAGTTCGCTTGTGGAAAAATCGGCTCCGGCCCCTTGTAAGGTAATTTTTCATCTCTTAGCGATGCGAAGTTATTCTTCGACTCTCGATTCGTGCAATGCGCTGAAGAAAAAAAATACACTTGCGTAATATTTTTTTTTGCTGCACGAGAAAACAACAGATAATAGAGGCAAATGTATTTTGTTTACGAAAGCAAGCAATGTTTGAGACAAATATGTCGGCGCGTTTGTTCGTCGTAGTTAATATGGGTCGGTAAAGGTAACCACCTCAAGAACAAGAGTACTTGGCTTATCACGGGTTTGATATATGCAGCCTGAAAGCACCAGCCCAGGCAGCTCTTTGTTTAACTTAGGGTAACAAACAAATGATAACATAGCGCTCTTACTTGTGCCTAAAAATGTACTTATCTACCTTAGGGTAATTTCTCGATATATGATAACAACGCCTACTTTTCTGCCACCTTCTGCTCTGGTTTCCTTCCCGTGGTACTCATAATGCCGCTTCAGTAGACCCACTGCAGTCTGTCGGATGGTCTCTTAAGCTGCATTTTTTATATACATTATGAACAAAATATGCAGGGTCCTCATATGCAATCACTTAAGACGACTCAGTCGATGTATTCAGTCGATGTATTCATCATGCTCCGCCACCCTTTGAAAGTTTTCTGCACCTAATGTGCTTTCGCACTGCCTTCAAGATCCGAGGTAACTCACCTGGTTTTGTATTGCCTCGGTGATCGGACCACCTTTGACCAAGCTACGATGTCATGAAATGACGTCATCATGTGACGTTACGTAACGTGCGGTTATGACATTCACAGTGTTATTTTAACAGGAAAGCCTAATCTGGACGCTATAGGAGTTTGAATGTTTCAAAGCACGCGCGAATTGACTTGAAAATTGGGTTGTCTTGGCTAGCCTGTTTCTTGCTCTGTCTCTCTATTTTGGCCTATAAAAGAATTAGTTGTACAGTGGTAACAATTACAAAGTTACTCATACGTACTGCGTTCATTCGTTGACAATGCAGTTATTGGTCAGAAAAATTACTTGTGAGGTGAGCTCATTCATGACTTAAGAAAAAATGGCATCCATGAGAACTGCTGTTCTTCCTCTTACACGCATGTACACGTGCGTGTATGGGAATAAATTATTGAAAAAATGGTGAGATGGTGTGCACTGACTTTAGTAATTTCGAACTCACACGCCTCGGTGTTTGGATTTTTCAGGGTGAAGAGTACTTTTTCCGGGACCTGTGGAACAAAACAAAGGAAGCTGTGAAAAATGCTGCTAAGAAAATGAAGACATCCGTAAAGGGGGCGTACAAGGAGGCCAAGGACAACATCAAGAAAGCCACGAAGGAGGCCAAGGATAAGCTAAAGGAAAAGGCGTTTAAGATCGTGTCTGAATTGCTATCAAAGGTTACGAGTGGTTATGCCGCGGATGAAACTGACCGTTACGGAAAATTTATGAGGAAGTTGCTCAAAATGTTTCGTCAAGCGGAAGAGCAACTACGGAAGGCTGGAAACAGTTTGGGACAACTGCAGCACTCGTGAAAATAAAGACTAAAACAAGTGTTCTGAACAAGATTTGCGTTAAAGCTCTCTTTTTCACATTTCTTTGAGAATGCTAATAAAAGGCATGAAAGACACACGGCCAATCATGTCATCAGAATAAACATACATTAATGCCAGTGCTCCTAGTACCAGACATGACGCTAGAGTACACCAGGAGTGGTCGGTAAAATGACATCATTAATGACAACATAATGCACTGCGCCGTATCTTCGACTTCATGTAAAGCATACCTCTACATGAGTGTCGGACTCTCGCAGAAAGTTTCTTACTCTTCTTGTTGTACGGCACGTCATACAGGAAAACTACCTACTGTTTGCTATCAGAGACGGCAAAATTCAACAGTGAGTTCAACGTTGAAATTTGCGTTGAACGTAGCCTAAATATGACCAGTTATGACATCAGCATGAATTGACTTTTGAAGCTTCAGCACTTTTGACTTTCATTCAAGGTTAACCACAAATAAGAAAAACGTCAGTTTATGCGAGTTTCTCCATTAGGGGCC
The DNA here is from genome assembly GCF_013339695.2 of Rhipicephalus sanguineus. Lineage (NCBI taxonomy): Eukaryota > Metazoa > Arthropoda > Arachnida > Ixodida > Ixodidae > Rhipicephalus > Rhipicephalus sanguineus. The sequence continues at coordinate 90,464,250 of NC_051178.1, forward strand.
GCGCCAAGCTTTACCACAACGTCAGCTCCCCCTCCCCCCGTCTTTCCCATTCTTTTGGACAGGTCATAAGTTAAGCAAACTTAGAAATTGATGCAAAAAATGGAAATGAAGTGACGACGTGCTTCTCAAAAAGGCCTTTCTTTGGTGGCCGGCATCCTGGGAGTAGAGATATCAAGTAATCAGTTCTTGGGATGTAATACCAAGGGTCGAAACCAAGGTGTGTGTGTGTGTGTGTGTGTGTGCGTGTGTCGAAACTGCGAGGCTGAATCAGCAACCGTTAAAGACCTATGTATTGTAATTTCAGAACAGAGAAGAAAGCCAAGGAAAGTATAGGGGACGTTATTTCTAGTAATCATGATGTAAATTTGAAGATAGTAAAGTGGAGGAAAAGATAACTTGCCGCCGGCAGGGGCCGAGCCTGCGACCTACGAACTGTATTGTTTCTTTCCATGCGGTTTCCTGTGCAAGAAACTTTATATTGATGCCTGTGTGGAAATATCTATTTGAATATCTGAAGCGAAGTATTCTGACTACGTATTTGAAGACTAACGTGGAAAGTGCCATATGTGTTGCACTTGTAATAGACAAGCACGAAAGTTGCAGTTAGACGTGTCTGTAGTATTGCCCGTGGTCTCTGAAAACGTTTATCTAGGAGCGTTTCTTTCGATTCTTTTCATCTACCTATAACCTGCTGCCGGCGATGTCAAATTAGTAAAATATACGTAGCTCGATGTGAACTTTAAATTGCTCACTTTATTTCGCCTCAGGATTATCAGGCACTGACCGGCAGTATATTTCAATAAAAATACAAATGTAACGTTAATGTAACGACACGTTTCAATTTTCGAAATATAACTAGAACGAGTTCCTTTCTGATTAAACGAACTCGTAACGGGAACTCGTTCCAAAATTGGAACGAAACGAGGAACGAGCTTTCGTTCCCGTTTTCGGGGAACGTGTACAACACTGGAACAAGCTCGGGAGAGGCCCGTATGCCGTCGCCTAAACAAGCTCGGGAGAGGCCCATATGCCGTCGGCTACCTGGAATAAGGAAGCCGCCCACTCTGGGCGCACATTGCACTTGCTCAGAATAAAAGTATATTCTTCTCCTTCTAGAACATTCTGTTGGGATTGACCAATATAAATATTTCCTGATTATCGTAACAAGTTCATTCCCGATTTTGTTTCTCCTTCTTTTTTGTCATCATTACAATCAATATAACGTATGGTAACGCTGGAGAGCTATGTATTTTTGGACTCCTGCGGAATTTAGAGTGGAGGTCCTCCATACGTAATCTAACGCAAGAGCGTCTTCTCTGGCTAACAAAAAAAGTCAATTCCTTCCCCTACAAGGCAAATGGGGGCAAGTCAGGCTTGGCGTGCCCTGACTGATCTAATATTTTTCTTTATTTCTTGCTGTTGCATTGCGTAATGCTCCCTCCTACATTTTTTCTTTCTCGATGCCCGGAATTGAACCTTCATCCACGGGCTTAGCAGCGCTACACTTCTGTTGCTACAGTCACCAACGACGGTCATAAGGGAAACAATGGAATGAAGCAATTAAAGGCAGCAATGAAATGTCACAATGTGAAAGGAGAATGTGACCTCGATAAAATCTCGGACTGCCATAATAGAGCCGGCTCATCGTCAACAGGCGGACTGTCAAAACCCGTTCGTTGGAGGATATAGCTGGGCATATTCAAAGGACTCATGAATCTACTCCCGATAAACACCACGAAATGACGGACAATTTAAGATTAGGTCCCTTTATCTCACCCGCGAAGGCCGCTTGTGGCCTATAGACGGAATCAGAGGGAAGAGTACCTAAGACAAAGGCAAAATATCTTCTCATTTAAGGTAGTACGAACATCTTACATTCACGCACACTTTACTGGCTAAATAACAACGCAAATATATTTAACAAGAGAGAAGCAGTGTTCGAATTTCGCTGAAGTTCAAGGCACTCGAGAATATTCAAGAACACTCAAAGTCGTTTCATATCCATCCTTGGTTACCTCTCGGCTTTCGGCGATTACATGTCATTTCTCGGCATCACTGCCTGAGAGATTTCTCTAACTTTTTCAAAACACTTCAGTGAACTCACGGTGACACCTTATATAACACTTCCGTCTAAGCTGACTGATTGAGAGCACTGTATCATAACGCAACACTTCCTTTCTGACCGACCAAACTACTGCTATCCGGCCATCTTTGCGTGCATATATGGGTTTTGGCCCCGTTCCAGAGTCTTTGACTCGACAAATCTGCTCAGATCGCAGTGGAGACTTAGGAAAGAGTGAACAAGTTCCGTGATGTATGTACGCCTCTCGGCGGCCGACGCGCCTGAGGTAGCGGCCTCGCTCGACATGGCATTATATCTCGATATCTCGTTTGTTCCAGCGCTTGTGCGAGCGCTTTATGCGAAGCATGCTGACTGTTGGCGGGGCGTCTACTTTGGGTGAGGGGGCGGGTTTTTTGTGTCGCGGCGAGGGCTCGGCTGCTGCCGAGATTTGACGCTTCTTTCCAAAGAACACTCGTTTGTGACACCCACGATCGAGAGACCATCAATTATTGGGAAACGGTGCATACAAATACGCGTGGGATCGTCGCACCTTCGAGTGCCGCATTTCGGCACACTCGCGGGTGCCGTATTTCTCGCATAGAACGCCGCCACCGCCACCAAAATCTCTTGCTCATAACAAGATTAGCTTCGAAATCACGCATAATCTCCTTTGCGAGTTATATGACAGATGCTTAAGCGTACAGTGGTATTGTTAGTTGCAGCCGGCCCTAGAGCATTGTCCTCGAGCGACAACGGCTTCGCGTCTGCAATGAACTATACGAAACCCTACGATACAATAGAATATTTTAAAGACGTGGCACTTCATTCATATCTGTTCAAGCCATCGCGGGTGTCCGGAACGGGCGCCTCAGAAGGAGCATCACACAATCACCGAAACGCGATATTGAAATTAAATTCTTGCAAATTTTAAATTTCGCTAATGTGTGAAACTCTCCATGCGGGCTCTGAATCTTGTCCTGCAGCCTGCTTCCAGATTCTAGTTCCACCATATGCATCGAAGCCTCCATGAAAATTGTTTTCTTTCTACATTTCTTTTGCTTAGCGAATACCGCGCAGTGATATTGATGGTTCAGTTATATCCCAATTTAGCGAGAATCGGCGTGTAGCCCTGTGTTCAAACCTCAGCACTAGCAAGAATCGCATTTTCGGAACGAAGCTGTAAATGGAACATTGCCTGATTTTTGGTGTTCATCCACGTTCGTCCACGAAATGAAAAACACGACGCGACCTGCTCCGGGGAAGCAATTACCTCCCGTAATGACGTCGTAATATAATGGCATCGTGAGGCCGCAGCTCGCCATACTTATCAAGGTCAGGATTACGTCACGCGATGAGGTCATCAATTGACATCGTTGATCGTTCTAACGTGGGCCGATCGTGGAGGCTAACCAGGAAACTTAAGTGGAGGGTGTGATGAGTGGAGTGCGCGTTTGAATTGTGCGCCGTTGAAAAGTGAGAGCTATAAAGAGAAAGACAAGATGTGCGCGTACGGAGATGAGCACACGTGCCGAAAGGAAGACGACGATGGCGAAAACCTTCACGAGGGCGCGAGGCACAAGGGTTCGACGGACAAGTGGCCCAATAGGAATTCGCCACGGAGATTCCAGGGGCCAATAGTTGGGCACCACGAAACTTGAGCATCGCCAATCAGGACGGGACAAGTTGACCCGAGACCGAGGAGAAGCCTGGAAGACAAGAGAGTTGGGAGTTCGAGGCGAACGGGGCAGCAAGGCGGTAGCCGAGCGCTGAAGACGGGCAGTCGGGTTGCGGACCCGAGCATTCACGACTTCACCCGGCCGGGACCTTCGGACCACGGCGTCCAGGGAAGGCGAACTTCAACGGTTCGTCCGTTCGAGAGCAAGGCCTGCTGATCCCGGTGCAGGCAAAGCAACGGCAGTTGGGCTACGGGCCCGAGTCTTGCATCGAACCGCCTCATCCGGCTAATCTTGGCTTCGCCATGCATCGCCGAGCATCTGCCGTCCCCTCGTCACACCAGGCAGACCCGTCAACTCTACAGTCCTCCAGCCAAGCCTCCGCTAGTGGGTGAGACCAGACTAGCATTCTTGCCAGCTCCGCTGTTCATCCGTGCCGGAATTATAACGCTTAACTTAAAACTTTGAACTTGTGCTTTGTATGTGGTTAAGAACGTTTTGCCGTGTGTAGTGAACCTTTTGTTCAGTGTTTAGTGTTTTGTAGATTTTTCCCCCTCTCTAATGGTTTCATAAAGTTTTTTTTGTGTGTGTGTTCAAACCAACGGCTTCATCGTTGATAAAGCTCTCCGACGCTCACATCGTAAAAAGAGCTGTCGAAAACAGAGAGAATAAAAAAAGAAGCCTGCATCACAAGGGGCACGCCTTTCATACGTGTTTCTTCGCGTCAGTTAAGTAGGCACAGAGTAGGCGCGGTCGTTCGTCACAAGTATGGGGTCGACGGCGCATTCTAAGAACACTCGAGCGTCAACGGGCTCATGAAGAACGGCGTCGAGAGTGCAGACGGCAGTGCTCGACAGCGCCGCTCGTCATCCACCTTTACACAGTGCAATGACTGTAATTTTACCTAGGCCAAAATATGGGCCAACACACCTGGGAGATACCTATTACACATAAGGTACAAGCGTTTTCTGCTATGCTCTTGCAAAGGTAGTTAGAAAATGGGAAATATGCAGGTGTGGTTAAAAATCGGCTTTAGAAGTACATCGGAAATACATTTAACGCAAACGATGACAACAATAACGTGGCGTCCAATATATTTGTTCTTATACTCAATATGTGTTTCTTTCACAAGAACGCCCACAAAAAGAAAAAAAAAATGCCCAGGGCAATATAGAAACCGCGAAATAGATACAATTATGTTATCTATTTGCAATGGGCCCCTGGGCTAAACATTAAGCACAGCGTGCGCGTTTTTTCTTCTGTACTCTAATAAAAATAGTCTGCCGTGCAACAGAAATAGATAACGTGTATCGCATTCGTGAGGTTTGCTGAAAAAAAAAGAAAAAAATTGGAAAATAAGAAAACAGAATTATTCAAATTCTTTGCCCGTCCATTCACCTGGAAGTGCTGGTATTCCAGATTTTCGTTAGGCCTTTTCCGTTGTGACATTTTTAAACGGTGAGTAATTGTGGATTGGCATCATAGCGAAATACTGCGGGCTACAGCTCATATCTGGTACACTCACAGATTTCTTTAATTCTTTAGTTTAGGCAAAGGTAACGCGCAATGGCAGGAATTTCCATTTGACAATTTATGTTAGTGGTAAATGCCACGGCGTGCTATGTCGAACCTGTGAAAATACAAGATAACAAAAATCAGCGCTCGACGCGGAACTCGAATGAGTTTGCAAGATAGTGCCGCTCATTTTAGTGACCTCGTCCTCAATGTATAGAAGAGACAATGAACAGGCCACTGCTTGATAGAATAAGAAGTGGAGAGGTCAGCGCTTATGCAAAGGGCTGCAACAGTCATTTTACCACACCACATCAGCAGATATAGGTTCATAACGCTTCTCAGCACACGTCTGCGCATGAAACAATTCTTACTGCCTCTCTAAAGAAGGAAGTGGTCGGCAGGTTCGAGTGCACTCTATTCATCGATCATTCATCTTGTTGCTCGAAGGTATGTAATTATTGAAGAAGTATACAGGTCACCAATTCTAATAAATAGAAAAGCTGCTCTCATTTCATAGCTCGCACATAATTGAGCTCGATACATTCAACGGCATGCTCGAGATTTATGCTAATTTTTCAATGGTGTTCCTTGTTAAAGACAATAAACTTTCATTCATTGTAAACTCTAAAGGCGTATACGTTTAGTAAATGTCGCGTACCACGCAAGAGTGACCGACTCATTCTGTGTGTGCAGTGTCATGTGCTATCGTTCTATCGTTCTCTCTCTCTTTCCTCTCCATCTTTAATCTCCCCCACCCTATCCGCATGTATAGGGTAACATAGAGGTGTGCACGGGGTCCGGGTAGCCCGAGAGCCCGAGCCCGACCCGGCCCGCGGGCCGGGCTCGGGCGGGCCGACGTATTTTCAACTCGGGCCCGGGCCGGGCTCGGGCTACTTGGACTTTTATCGTTCCGGGCTCAGGCCCGGCGCAAAGCCCGACTCAAGCCTGAAATATAGAGAATGAGCGGGAATTGTTTTCCAGCACGCATGCAGCGCCTTTTCCGCAACCGCCCTTTACCGCTTTTCCTTTCCATTCGCTACTTTAAACAAAAGGGGAGCAGGTAAAGCGCTGCCTCGGTTGAACTCCCACAAACAGAGAAGTAACACCACCTGAGCTAGTGACGGCGCCTCGTGACTGTTCGCGTTAGATTTAAGGCCAAATCCCATATGACTTAAAATGCGCGCGACAGCGAAGAGCGACCCGACGTAGATCGTCTTCGTGCAAGCTGACGCTTGCATGGGCATACCCCATACACGTGACGGCTTTGGTGAGCGAACTCCATTGTTGCTGGCATGAGGCCGTCTACTTGTAATTTGTAATCTGTGTAATAGAGACTGTTCGTCGTGTGCCGTTTGATGATATTTGATATGCTCAATAAAATACCAAATTACCGGAAAACGATGTTTTGTTTTAGCAGCGAACCTTCAAAAAGCCGGGCCGGGCCCGGGATTGTGTTTTCGTACGTCGGGCCGGGCCGGGCGGGCTCGCAGCCCTTTGCCGTCGGGCTCGGGCGGGCCTTCGACAAAGTCAGCGGGCCCGGGCCGGGCTGGGGCTCAGAAATACGGCCCGTGCACAGCTCTAGGGTAGCAAACCGGTTGTCCTATACTGGTTAACCTCCCTGCCTTTCCTTCTCTATTATGTCTTCTCTCTTGACGCCATCTGTTAAATATATGCCTAAGGCCGGGCGCTCTCAATGAGAAATTCTACACTTTTCTTCTAGTCTTCCCCGCTAAAGCGACATAATAATGTGACTTTTTAATTATGAGGATTAATTCGGATGATAAGCGGGAATGCTAATTACACAACTGCATGGCATGAGAAGCGTCTTTAGTAAATAACCATTGCAAATACGGCAGTTATATTCGTGTATTACTATTTCACTCTCTATTTTAAAGGTGACATGCTTTTCTGGTTTGCCTCAAAAATAGGTACACGTGATAAAAAAAATTTACAGCATATCCACGGGTGAATGATGAAGAGCTTGGGCGAAGCTCCTGAAGCAATCATGGTTACACCGTGAAATTTTCAGTGGTTTCGCCCAGCAGTAATCAAAGCGATACATGGCTTTGATTACTGAACGCCATCTAGCGTGCAGAGTGCCGCTGCTTTTTTTTTTCTTCTTTTTCCTTTTTTTTTACTTTTTTTCACACATATTGCACACATCTCTATGCGCCAGCGCTATCTTGTATATCGTCACCCAACTGCAGTTTGCATGCATCTATATGGGACAGCGCAATCTATTTAATGATACGGGAGACGCGACGGCGGAGGACGCCGCGTGGAGCGACGACCGACCAGGTGATGCTATAAGGTAGCTTCGCCCCTAAAAGTGTTCATGTCTAGTTTGGCATACTTCTGGGTCGTATTGTTTTACCAAAAATTACGATATTTTTTTTGCAGGCATTATGCGGCAGATATTCACACCCGTTAGTCTTGTGAGACTTGTTGCCATATCAGCTAAGTGTAACATTCATTGCACAGCGGGTGCATCGTTATACAGCGAGTGCATAGCGTTACAAAGCGGGTGCGTCACAATAGACACTCTTCAGAATTTTGCACGCTTTTATAGGCTGTATTGGCAAGATGTCATCCACACCATCGAAATGCCAGCAATGTGCACAGATACCACGTTTACATGTTCCCAATCTTTATTCTCGTGAAGAGCGTTCACCTTGACCTAATCACAATTGTACAGCTACACTAATTTCATAACCCTAGTTTTCAATGAATAAATCGGGAACTCTAGCGAAACATTTCAATAGTAGTCAAGTTTAGGTTGTACGTTATAATTATCATGTGACGTTCGGCTTTAGCAGACCTTATGATTGTGTTAATAAATTGAGTGATTTCATGTCATACTTTGCGTAATGATACTACCGGCTGCGCGAGCCACAGTTTGCCATGATACCTTGACTTAGGATCACCGGTTGTGAGTACGGTTAATGATTTCAACTATGAAATTAACAATTCTTAGAGCGGAAATCACATGTCGCTTCCTGTTTTGCTTGACAGATCAATACAGTCTACGAGGCTCTGTCCGCCGAGATACACTCCCCTTCTTTCACCTGTATTTGAAGCCTACGAGAAAACGGTATCTCAGAGCTCCTTATATAGCGCGCGCTAAACTCCAGTGGTGCTGTTTCACTTCAGCGATTGCATATATTATTGAAGAAGCAAGTGTTGACACGGTGCTCGACAGCGCAGGAGGTTTTTTATCTGGGCGAAATCATTCGCGACGTCGAAGAGACATTAACAAGGGACGAAGAACTGATCGCTCAGGTCATTTGGAAAATAGACACATCATTTAATTTTTCCTTTCTGTAGGTGAAGTTTGTTGCCAAGTTGCAGCTTTCTATCACATTATCAACAGGAACAACATATACCCTCCTTTACTGCGTCCACTGCTGTTCGATGGGTGTGTTTATGTGGAACCTAACGATTCTTTTCCACCACTGGCTGTGCGGGGCTTCTCGGCCTTTGTTGTCAATACGCTTGTTTCAGTTTCATATGACAGCGTCATAGCATTTATTAGTTGCTCATTTTTTCTTCAAGACAGACGAGAAGGTGCATGTCACTCTTTTAAATGACATGCAGGATTTGCTCTTATGCGTCGCAAATATCTGAATTTTCAGTTCTTAAATTTTCCCACTCGCAAAGACATACCTTACCAGCGTGTGGCCTAGATAACCGCCGTCTATGAGATATTTTAGACACCGATTCTCTGTAATTATTAACGACTCCCTGGCACGTAATCGAACAGTTCCTTTCTTTCGCACGTATTACTCATCCCTGCCTCAATGGGAAAGGGGAAATTGGCATCCACTAGTTTGTAGCACAAGGCTACAAGCTGCACTAAGACCTTCTCTACCAATCTGCCAGCAATCACCTTCATTCTCTGGTTGTATTTCATTCGCAGCATTATTTAACCCGAAAGTTCAATCGAAAGACTATAGACGTTGGAAATATTCCTCGTTGGCTGCCATCGACACGTCTCGCGTTCTCATGTATGCAGCAAGTGGCGCTACCATGCACAAACGCTTACTAGTTGTACCACCACCCCCTCCCCATTCATTGCACGTGTCAACTGTTTTCAAACATTTTTTTTTATTTTCGAGAACCATAGTTCCCGATAAAACTGTTACACAGAATTCACTCTCGCAATTTCAGTCACACCTTCAGTGGGAATCATTTTTGGCCTGGCTGAGATCATTTGTGTGTTTTATTTCTTTTTTTTCGTCGCAAGCCATTGTCTGCTTGATTTGAAAATTGTTGCAGCAAAGTTGCTTCTCTAATCGTTCTTTTCTTCAACGTGCGTTTGTGAAGAAACTCAATGACCGTTTTTCCTTGTTGGTTTTTCTGTTTTATGCACTTATATATGTACCACGCTGCTATGATCTTGTATTAAATGGCAGTATCTGCAAAAAAATAAATTAAATATTTAGATAAATAAATATTTCAAAGCACGCAGTGAATAGCGTTAGAGTGTTGCGGTCTTCTTTACGGTTGCTTTTTTCTGTGTTCACATTTCTGGCGCAGAGGAAATTTAGCTGTACAGTAGTCCCACATATTCGATATGATATTCGTATGTTCTTTCCTTTCTCACTGAGAGCGCATCTATACGCGTGAAAGATTATGCGCGATCTCAGTTCGTGATTTAAGGAGGAATGGAATTCATGATTTCTGGACTCCTTCCTGTTTCACATACACGCACATGTGTCGGAATAAGTCTAGGAGAAAATTCAAGTGACGGGCATGGACGAATTTACATACGCAGATATTTTCTTTTCACAGGGTGAAGAGTACTTTTCCGTATCATGTTGAGCAAGACCAAGTAAGCCGTGAAAAATGCTGCCAAGAAGATTAAGCTATCCTCAAAGGAAGTATGCGCCATGGACCACGTCAAGGAAGCCACTAAGGATGCAAAGGATAAGCTGAAGAAGATGACACTTGAGATAGTGCTACGTCTGACAAAAAAATAGTTGCGAGCGGGTAATCAGTAGATGAAATATAGGGCTACGGAAACTCTGCGAAGGATGCTGCTGAATTTCATTTACCGTGCTACAGATCGACTGTGGGCCAGGTGGGGAAGGGTTCAGAACAATTGCAGCACTCGTGAAAATAGAAGGCCAATAAAGTGTGTATTTTTAAGCTCTCTGAAAGCTTATTCTTTCAAATTCTATTAACCAAGACGCTAATAAAATATATTTCCCACCGCCTAACCGATTATGACCTCGCAACAATAAAATAAGGCAGAAGCAATTTCGTTACAACGATTCTCTGGTGGCAATAAAGGGTTGTTCATTTTACACTAAAGTCAGACTTGATAAACGAACCACGTGGAAAATATTCCTTAATGAGAAATGCGTATTCAGGAAAACGGCATCAGTTGGTTGTCAGCGCTAACAAGCTACGACAATCCTGCGTTTTAATTTTTTAACTGCGAATAGCCATTCTTTGAGAAGAAAAGGAACTTCACCGTTTTCTATCTATCTATCTATCTATCTATCTATCTATCTATCTATCTATCTATCTATCTATCTATCTATCTATCTATCTATCTATCTATCTATCTATCTATCTATCTATCTATCTATCTATCTATCTATCTATCTATCTACTGGCATACCGCACATGAGTGTATGATCGACAGGATTCACAGCTTACGACATGAATAAAATGAGCTGCCTGTCGTGTACGTCACGAAATTCATTTTCCTAAGTCACGTGTGTTAAAGAGCCGCATACCACGTGCCAGTAAGTGGCCATGCGCCACAGGTGATACCCAACATCAGCGAAAAGCAGCTGAGATAATTCCACAGCCCAATAAAAATTGCTGGGGCTTCTCGAGCCTGGTTATAATTATGAGATATGTCGTTTTGAGGCACTGCGGATTATTTAAATTATCCGGGGTTCCTATATGCGTCAGGTATAAGCACACGATTCTTGTTTCCATTTCGCCCCCATAAAAGTGCGACTATCAATTTCAATCCAAAGGAATTGAAGTGGACGAAAAAGCACCATTTCCGTCAGTGGGATCTCGCCGATGGAAAGGGCTCTTTTCGCCTACTTTAATTCCTTTCAGTTCAGGTCATAACCATCGCACCACAGTTAAAACAACAATTAACGTCTCCCTTGATTTCCTTGTCTTGTCCCTCTGTTTTATCGGTTGTGTATTACATGTAATTTGTATATTTGGCATGTGAGTGGAGAGCAGACTATTTACCTGACATTTTCGCTTTGCGAGCAATCAGTACTTATTCCATGCTCTGTAGGCCAAACCAAAGGAAGTCGTGAAAAATGCCAATGAGAATGTGAAGGTATACGTAACGGGACCGTACAAAGAATCGAAGTAGAATATCACGAAAGCCACTATGGAAGCAAATCACGAAGTCAAAGCAACAACTTGTCCATGTCGCTGACCAACGTCACCAGAAACTGCGCTCCACAAAATTCTATGAGCTGCACCGACTTTGTGCAGATTCTGCATGACCTCATCAAGGCAGAAGCACAGCGTCTTTTGTAGCGGTAGCTACACAGGCCCAGCCGAGCCACTTTCGCGCGCTGCTCAGGAGCCGTGCTGCGCATGCGCGAGGATCAGTGATGTTCCACAGCTGGCGCACCGGAGGAGGCATCTCCCGCGCACTCCGCCGCCCCCGCGCGCGACTCGCCGCCGCCGGTATGCGCATTCGAGAGGGGTGACGTCGTAGCCATGGCAGACGTACTGGCGCCGGCGCGCGCGTACTAACGCAGTCTATACATGGTAAGGTATACGTGTACAAAAACTTCAAACTCTATTTTTGAACAACAGTGTCAACTGAAATAAAGAGCAGCATGGTTATTTTCTGGCTATCAGTAATTAAAGCAGTACCATCCTAAAGCCTCGACAGACCTGTTTTTCCATAAACGAGTTTTTGTAAAGGCTGAATAAATAAAATATGCAGAAAGCCAGGAGGCTGAATGCATGTTCCTGGATGTCGTGCATGAAAATGAAAACGCAGACGCTGGCTGTGGATGCGACTTTCAGCTTACAGCCAATTTAGTAGCTTAAGTGAAATCAAACAAAAAAAGAAAGGAAGACAGATTGCTAGGACTGGCTTTCCCCGTAGATAATAAGATGGTAAGAAATAAATAGAACGCCTTAATGCACAGACGAAAGATAGGCTTCAACATAAAGAATGGACACCTGTTGAAGAACTATTATATAAATTCCAGCTGCTACTATTACTTCCACTTTTATAAACTGTTTGCCATCATGTTGATCCTATTGAACAGTACAAATATTTCCTGATTATCATAAATGACCGCGTCCGGATTATATATTGGTCACTCCTTGTTCGTAGTACTAATGTTGCTTTTTTAATAGTTTACATATACCCTTAGCTTAAGCCGTCCTTCTGCCGCGTTCTTAATTTGGGAACCCGTGAGGATGCATATCATATATAAGCCTGACCATGCACGAAAGATAATAGTAATAAATTCAAACTACAAGCGTGTCAATGTTGTAAGTTGATATTCTGCGCATTCTTTATTTCGCGTCTGTGCAGAATTATCCAAGTTGTTTCGCATAGCCATGAGGTATTAAGTACAATATGCATATCGAAAGTGTTAGCTAACTCCAAGAACCATTCTAAACGGTGTTTCGATTTAAGAATATATAGCAGTAGTAAATCAATACTTGGATCATTGATGTGATTCCGTTGAATTTTCTTACAACCCCAACTTAACAATATTTACAGAATAACGGCTTTTCAAATCAAATGAAATCAAATCTTTATTTTTACCATGCATACATTCTCAGATTGAGGGCGATGGGAAAAAAAAAGCTGCCCATAGGCGCCTTGACGCCACCCCACGGCCTGTCGGCAACAGCAATGGTCTGCAATTGCAACAATCTGCAATCTGCAACAGCAATTGGCCTGTCGGCAACAGCGATGAAAAACTACAAGAGATGCATAGGACATCCTAAGAATGTAAACACAAAAGCATAGTTGGACCATAGCGATTTGGAATGAAGCTCTGAGCCCATGCGGTGGCGCACAGACTCCATGCAATGGAGGTTTTGAAATTCGGGAGCAGCGTAAGAACCCACAGCCTAGCGAGCAGAAGAGGCCGAATAGCGCCCGGCCCCGTTTAGAAGTGAATGCGACAGTTGAGTGTCTTCCCGCCTAGACCGTGCATATGCTTGGCATAGCAATAACGGCGATCACGGCCAGTAGATGGCCTGAACATGGCCATCAACTTGCAATCAACCCCTGAACTGAACTGAGCACGCAGTGTTTTTTTTGTGTGCTAATACATTGCAAAGCTTTGTCGGGCTGCAGAAATAACTAACACGTAAAATGAGAGTCTGCTTATGTACCTCTATGAAAAAAAAAAAAGCCTAGCTAAGCTAGGACCAGCTAAGTGCCCACCAGCTCTGCTGTGAGCCACACTTGCACGACTTAGTGCAAGCTGCGCTAACGTTTTTAGATGAGATTCATAGTGAACGTGGCACATTTTTTTTCGAAGCTGCGGTAATTCAAGCCAGCGAATGTAGTCGCTAGACGCGGACAAGGGGTGCCATCGACACGTGGTGACCATGAAGCAATATCGTGACCTTGTCCTCATTGTGTAGAAGCGACAATGAAGAAGTCATTGTTTCATAGAGTTAAATATTGAGAGGTCACGGCTTCAATAAAGGGGCGCAAGAGAGATTTTACGAGATCAGATTAGCAGATTTAGGTCTATGACGCGTTTCGACGCACGTTTTTGCAACGAACAATCTTTACTGCCTGTCTATAGATAGAAGCGATATACAAGGTCACGTGCACGCTATTCATCGATCAATGATCTTATGGCTGGACGTTATCTGCTTATTCATGAAGAATATCGGTCACCGGATTGCATCAAGTATAAAAGACGTGCTGCTGTCATAGCTCACATAGAATTGAGCTCGATACATTCATCGAAGGGTTTCGTCGCTCACTTCATTGGTAAGTCGAGTCGCACACAGTGTACTTGAGATTTGTGTGCTCTTTTTCTGCAATGTTCCCTCTTAAACACAAATAAATGTGAGTCATAGTAACGTAGAAAAATCTCCACGCTTACTTTGACACCATTTGTGAAATATATATCCCAGACAAAATAGTTCCTGGGGCGAATAAGGCATTGTTTTCTTGTAGAAGTGCTCACTGAAAACTCATATTATTTTGTGTTCTTAAATTAAGCTAAATGAAACATGATGTACAGTGAGGATCACAAGTGCGACTGCTAATTACAGAGCTGCTGTAGCTTCAAAGGAGTTTTGGTAATGAACAGTTACTCAGTACAGCAGTCATATTTCTGTTATTATAGCTGTCCTCATATGTTAAAAATGACAGGCTTGAGGGGGTTGCCTCGAAAAAGCTAAATGTAATGAAAAGCTGCCGTATTTATTTGCGCGTAAAGCTGGGTATCACTCTGTCACACACAACTGCAATATTTACTTTTTTTCGCAGCCGTCATGCGGCAGATATTCACAGCCGTTTGTCTTGTGGGTCTCGCTGCCTTAGCAGGTAAGCGTAACATTTGCTCATATGAACAAATAAAGCTAATTATTCTCATGACTGAGCTGGATGATTGTCACAACAGATTGCATGCGTGTGCCACAAAATAAATATTTTCATATCTTTCACATTTCAACTTCTTCGGTATGTACATTGTGCGTTATCATAAACTTTATTGACGCGACCTTTTTCACGTCTTCGGGATGTCCGCCATGTGCACTGTAACGCAGTTTATTTGTCTGAACTTTTCTGTCGGGAACAGCATCCCCTCTGAACACATCGTAATTGTGCTGCTGCATAATTTGATAATCCTAGCTTGCCATCAATAAGTAGAGAACCCTTGTCAAGTAATTCACCTCATGTGGGTTTGAACTATAGCAGTCGTTATCTTCCTGTTAATTGATTGCAGTATTGTGCACTCACCTATTGAGTAATAGTGCTACCTTCTCAGGGAGCCGCAGGTAGCTGACATAATTTCCCATAATCACTACTCTTAGTGATTTCCAGCCTGAGAATTTGAAATCTGCGAGCGAAAAAATGTTAGGCAACTCAACCTTTCATTTGTGGGTCAATACACCGGCGCAACCATAAATTTCATTTTAATCATTCTTTTATTCAGGATATTGTTCGCCATAAAGTCGCTCCAGAATGGGTATTAAGGCATCACAATTAGAAACTAGGTGTTAAAATAACAAACTTTATCAGGAATACAAATATACTCTCGCAACTGCAATTACACCAATGAAGCACGGAAAATAAAAAAGTATTGTTAAACTCATGATGAAACAGTACTTATCAAAACACAAAGCACGTGATACAAAAGGAAATTAGAGCAATCAAGTGTGATTCATAGTATTAAGTGCAAAAATGAAGATAATCATAATAAGCCTTAGCATTCAGGTCTGCAGTGACGCCATTATGCTTTTTTCAACGGCGTTAGCCGAGGTGCACAGCACAACTGATGATGGATGGGCGTTCCAGTTATAAACAGTTCAAGGAAGGAATAAACTTACGCATGTGTAGATACGTAGCTGCAACACAACGACCAATAGGTAGTGTCTTATTGATGCTCCTTCACATCATATCAATAAAATGAAGTCGGGAATTTCCTGAGAGTTCAACTGATTTCGGTAAAATTGGATGCTATAACAATGTTAACTTCTGTATAGAAGTAGAAATTGAAGTTTTAGTCCTGTCACAAGACGCCGATACGATAGTTCTGGTGGTTTAAGCAGTTTCAACACGTGTTTTTGAGTCAGTGGATGAATATTGAATACAATGAACCGTGCAACACTTGTACCTTCCTGCGTTTGTTTGTTACACCCACTTCAAATGCATCACAGTTAATTCTTGCGTACTCTAACACTGATCTTGCTTGAGAAGAAACGTGGATAGCTTGACACATTTAGATGCGAGATTGAACTTCTCCACCAGAAACGAAGGTTCCCTTTCTGCAGCACTCGCCATATTTGTCGTATGCGTTTTGCTGCTTAGGTTTCTGGCGAACATCGATAGAGAACATTTGGTAGTTTACAAAGTGTTAATGATCCAGTTCATTCTTTAGCTTCTTCGACAACCTGAAGAAAGCTATATCCTATAAACGCACAGTCATGTGTTCACCGATATCGTAAATGATGTCATTAATGCACGCAAAACATATAACTAGACCTAAAGTAGACCACAGTGGTGCTTCTTAACTGATAAATTGTTCGATTTCATGCCACTTAATTTCACATACTGCGCTAGACCGAGCAGATGTACGTGGAGCTATTCCGATTCCGCTAAACTGTGATTTGCTCCTATTCGTCCCAACTGCCGGATTAACAGAGAGGGAGTGACCCCGTGAAAGGCTTCAGAGAACTCGAAGTAAATGGCATCAATTTGATCATCGTTTTTCAAAATGCTAGAAATGTCGCTGATAGCTTAATTTACTGCGTAGTGGTAGAAAGACGTCGCCTGGACCCGCGTTCATTTCGAAAAAAAAAAGTTTTTTTTGTTAAAACAAAAACGTGCACATGGACGTTGCTATAACGGAAAGAAAACAGCGCTCAAGAGGGAGCACAAGAGAGAAGGAACCACGAACAACCGCACAGGCTTATAACAATGCTTTAACCTTAAACACTGCGCAATATATGCTAGCGCAGTGTATTAAGGCATCACAATTAGGAACTGGGTGTTACAATAACAAAACTTATTAGAAATACAAATAGACTCTTGCTTCTCGCACGCTCTGCGAAGGTCCTGCCACCACAAGATTGAGGCCAGCTTTAATATGCAGGCTGAACGCCTCACCAACGCTGGATTCCGTTCTTACATAATGACAGCCGTTGTTGAGTGTCTGCTGAAGGAAATAAAAATGAGCCTAGGGACGCTTGCTCAAACTCGTGGGAATGGCCCAGAGAAAAGAAAGTTTGTTGGCATTCCTTACATCAACGGTGTGGCCCATAACCTGAAGAGAATAGCCGGCAGATGCCAGGTTGATATGTTATTCACTGCCCCTGAGACGTTGGCTAGCTTGTGCAGGGCTGTCAACCCTGATGATCGGGAAAACCGCGCTTGTAGAACCAAGCATGGGAATAACTTTGTTCCATGCGCCGAAGTTGTGGTATATTCACTACCACTGTCTTGTGGCAAACGGTACATCGGCCAAACTGGCCGATGTCTGGATGAGCATCTGAACGAACAGGCTTACAGCGTTTCTGCGATGGTATCTGGCCAGCTTGATATTGACTGCAGCGACTGTGGCTGTGTTCCTGAGTATCAGCTTTGTGCGGTTATCAAGCGACATCAGGACGAGCTGACAAGAGAAATTATGGAGGTTTTGGAAATGGTTAGGCTGGGCAGCGTGTCCGTGAGCAGGCCTTCACTTGCCTTGACAGGAAAGAAAATTTATTATTTACCTGATGGTTGTACGCAAAATGTGCATGGGTTGCTCTGATGATACTGATAGTTTGTTCATACTATCTTTTGTTGATCACTGTCCCTTCTTGCCATCGTTTTGCACTGCGTTAGCTTATATTGCGTGGTGTTGACGAATAAAGATTTTTTGTAAGTCAGCGCAGTTGTTTGTCGTTCCTTTTTTCTTGCGCTGCGTCTTTTGCGCTCTTTTCTTTTCTCTATGTCGTACCAACACGCCCAAGAATCCACTTTAGCATTGCTATATTATGCATCGTAGTTTGTAGCAAATACAGGCAAAACACATCAGACGCAGATGTCTAATTTAGTATTGCCGCCCGTTTTATGCATTGAGATTACTCTCGCCACAAGTCAACCGTAATTCAGGGGATGTCCGAGCCCCATTCATGTAAGTTCGTACGTGCGTTTTCCGGTATGCGTGTATGCGTATGCATAGAAAACTTAAGAATTGCGAATTCAATCGTCCACCTTCTCGCTACACTAATAGCACAACAAGCGACGAGCCCCTATCACTCACGTATTCTCCTCTTCATTCAGTCTATGTGTACCCTACAAGGAAGTTTCCTAGAGTGCGCTTGAGGTTTAAGTTAACTTCACTGGAGCTTTTAATTTCATTTCAGTGAATGCATATACCCTTCCTGAGGAAGAGTCAAGCGTTGACAGAGTGTTCGACAGCGCTGCTCAAGAGGCCATATATCTGGGCGAGATCCTTCATGACGTAGCAGAGACACTAGAAAATGACGAAGAGCTGGCCACTGAGGTGAGTTGTGTATATATATATATATATATATGACGCAGGCCGTGCCTAGGCCGAAACGTTAGACATACAGTATTTCTTTCTCGTACGTGCATCCTCTTGTTTTCCTATCTATATATATATACATATATATATATATATATATATATATATATATATATATATATATATATATATATATATATATATATATATATATATATATATATATATATATGACCCTCGTTACTAGGCTACGTACGCCACATACACCCAGGTAGTCTACGAATAAGACAAGCGACATCTGCTGATGTTTGTCTACGTAGCACTATCCAGGCCTACCAGCCTCGACGGCCCATACCTCACCAACGCGAAGGGTGACTTTAGGTTCCGACACGTTGCCGGCTCTATCGACAGGCAATTTATCGACGAGATGACCGAGGCAATGGCGGATTCTAACAGCTGTACTATACCTCATACTTCACTAGACATGGACCCCTCGTCACTGCGAACACGACCAGATTCGATAACAAGTCATGACCAGCTGCTGTTGCGCACTGAGCACGGTGATACATTTGAGGGCGCTAAAATCGCAGCGCGTTAGGCGGCAGTCACGTGGTCATATATTGCTTATTCTCTATATTGCTTACAAAAGAATTCAGTGTAAAAAACTGCACATGTTCGCATTTGTTCATTCATAGCAAAAGTATGGCTGCAACAGACTTCACCTTAAAAACAAGGATAATTAGCGTGCGCGGTTATGAGGTGCTGATTCACGAGCTATCAGGTCTCCAGCCTGAAAGCTACATGCTGGATGGCTGTTTGCTTATTTTCAGATTTTTTTCAGTTAGAATCAGATGGTAGCATAGTACTCAGCCTGATATGAGCCTACAAACTGTCACATACAATGTCACCGCATGGTGATTTTCACACATATATTAAAGCCACCTCATTCCCTACCCACATTTTGTTGTGATTTCTGTGTCTTAGTTAGTGCTCTAATTATGCTATGAATAACAGCATAGTTAGAGATCTTGAAAATTATTCTCCTATGTTGAATCGGTGGTAATTTATCCTTCGCATCACATGACTTGCCAAGTGGCAGCTTTCTACCACAATGCGAACAAGAATAACGGCTGTCTTTATTTGCTGCATAGGCTACACCGCTGTTTGCCGCTATCTTAAAGGTGCGCCTATAAATGCGGTTTGTTTTCACCGAAGTATGGAAAAGAGTACAGTGAATAGCGTTAGGGCGTTTCGGTGTTATCCTCTGGTTGTTGTGCTGTTCTCTCTTCGTATTTCTGGCGCCGAGGATGCTTAGCTACACAGTCACATACATCCGCTATGACATCCGTATGTTCTTCCCTTGCTCATGGACAACGCAATTATAGAGGAGAAACGTTATTTGCGTGCTGTCTTTAGGAGGAGCGGCATTCATGGCGCATTGTGTACGTCCTGTTTCACACTCACGTACATGTATTCAAATAAATGTAGATAAAAAATTAATTTGACGGATTGTGTCGAGCTTCCAAACCTATATGGTTTTTTTCAGGGTGACGAGTACTTTTTCCGCGACCTGTGGAACAAAACGAAGGAAGCTGTGAAAAATGCTGCTAAGAAGATGAAGCTATCCGTAAAGGGAGCATACAATGAGGCCAAGGACAACATCAAGAAAGTCACCAAGGAGGCCAAGGATAAGCTCAAGGAAAAGGCAGTTGTGATCGTATCTGAATTGCTAAGAAAAGTTACGAGTAGCTATGCCGTGGATGAAACCGAGGGTTACGGTCATGGAAACTTTCTGAAGGTGCTGCTCGATCTCATCCGTCATACGGCAGGACGAATGGTCAGGGGTGGAATGGCTTTGGGACAGCTGCAGCTCTCGTGATAATAAAGGAGCAAGAAAAGCGACCCTTCCGAAAAACAATTTTTTGAAACCTTGTGCTTTGAAATCTCAGCAACTCAGACGCTCACGAAATACGTTACAACAATATATTCCGGAGCCGGGACAGTGAAATGAAAGCACTGGGCATCACAACATGCGTATGCGTAATGTTTTTACGTGATAAATCAGCGTCTTTCATATATTCACCCTGTTGTTTGCCTCATTACACAGCGGAGAGCTGCATTACGTGCGACAAAAGAAGGGGACTTTTAAGGGCTCGTTTTTCATTGATTGACACAACCTTAATGAAAACCAACAGACAATGAAAACAACGAAAATAGAGAGCACGTTATCTTGTAGAAAGTACAATATAAATGTCGAGAAAGTTAAAATAGACGAACAGAGAACTTGCCGCAGTCCGGGACCGAACCTGCAACCTTTGTAAGTGAACTCTCACTTGAGTGAACATCGAGGAACCCAAGGAAATAGTTCATTTAACTGAAAGTTCGCAGAACTGAATATTCACTGGAATACGGAACAGCACTAGGCACAGCAGATATCGGGTCAACAGTGTGAAATGCAAGTTATTTTGAAAAGAATTCTGTAATTTTCGTTTGTGTTGGCGCTCTTAAAGAGCACGAGACAAAGCTGTCCAGGGAGTCTACGTTTCTGTGCATTGCCTCTGGCACAGCTTGTTGCTGTGACGCCAAGTCTCGCAACTTTGTAATATACCCTACAGCCTCGGCTAGAGATGCAGGATTTGAACCTGCCTTAGTCATTACAACTTCATCGTGGCATTCTTCTTCTTCAGGTTCTGGACGAACACTGGAAACAATTTCCTAATCCGATAGTTCTGCACAGGTAACAGGGCCACTTTCAGACTGCACATATTCACTATTCAGAAATTCTTTAACTGAAAGATTTTTGTGTAGAATGCATGCGGAAACAGCCGGGCACTTTCTAAAAGTTGGTGATTTTCAAGAATTCGTTAAACCGACGTTCGTACAAGTGAGGGTTCACTTATAACGCGCCTGATGGTCTACCAATTGAGCTATGGCGACGATCGTCCTCCCGTCCACTTTATCGACTCTATCTGCGCATTTAAACCTCGGAGTGCTAGTTAACGCCGCTCGCAGCTGTTACCGCGAGTGTGGAACGTTCTTTTTTTTTTGCCAGCTCGCGTCAAGTAACCCGTGATCATTTTACGAGCAGGAAGCTGAAAAATAATCCCTCGCATACTACCTGAAGGCATCACTTCTGCCCAGGTGAGACCATCGCAAGAATGAACGAATGAAGGGGAATTTGAAGAGCTTGGTTTTTCTTTCTTAGACACAACTTTATTGACAGCCTGGAACAGACTGTGTTCTGTGTTCAGAGGCGCTGCGTACATGAAGTGAGTCAGGAAAAACGAATATTTTACTTCAATTTCTGTGAAACTAATTTGTTCAGTTAGCGTGGTTTCACCAGTTCAATAAATCAATCAAATCATTTTCAAATACACCGCGATGGTCGCTACACAGAACATAGCAATAAAACCTAATATAAGAAGTGTATACAAATTTCTGCATGCAAACACGCACACACACACACATTATATATATATATATATATATATATATATATATATATATATATATATATATATATATATATATATATATATATATATATATATATATATATATATATATATAATATAAACAAAGCATGTGGCGGATTTTTCATGCCCGGCCACTAAGACGAGACAAACTGCTCACAAGTTAAATTCACGTTACATGAGAAATTTATTATAGACATTACATAACCTGCTTGAAGAATGACAGAATGTGTGTCAATGTGGGACTATGTCGTGATTATTTTCTACTCAACCATTGTACATGGCTGTAAGACAAAATTTCAGTCGCAGCGAAGTAGACAACGAGAGATGATCAACGAAATATATTCTGTCAAGAAGTCTTCGAGGCAAACATGAAAAATGGTACGGTACAGTCAGAATGACGGTAGGCGGTCGGGAACTGCATTTGGTGCATAATTAGGAATGATATCTGTGAGTACGCAGCTGAGGCGCTCAGTAAATCCGATGATGGTAAGTATGCTGAATATGTGAAAACAAAAAAAATGAAGAGAGAAGACTGTGAATAACATCAAAACGACAGGCATGCTGGAATTGTGAGCAACTTCCCCTGATGCCGCCTGCATAGGTAATAAATGAGAATTAATTCATAATATAGTCCTACAAGGCGGCCACGTTCTCACTCTTATCCCATGCACAAAACTGTGGAATAGGAAGGAAAACGTACACGTTAACAAGAAAAATAAAAGTAGTTATGTTTATTCAGTCTAGTTGAGAGAACAGTTGCAGGGGCAAGCATCACATTACAATATAACATTGCCTGTGGCTTTGCGCTCCAAAACCACGATATGATTATGAGAAACGCCGTAGTGGAGGGCTCCGTAAACTTCTGTTATCTGGTATATAACGTACACTGGCATGACACAATTAACGGGCATCTAGCATTTCGCCTCCATAGAAATGCGAGCGCCGCGGCCGGAACCGAACCCGCGATCTTCGGTTTAGCAGCCAAGCACCGTAAACACTGTACCTCGAAGGCGTGCCAAGCAAAGCATGATTGGTTTCTTCCGGAATCAGGAGAGCCACTAGGTGGAAAAGAGAGAATATTGTCACGGCGCAAACCAAGCGTCTGCGCTTCAATTAAGCAGGTTATCGCGCATCATTTTCAAGCTTCCAAAGTGGTACCAATATTCTTTTGAGTTCAGAGTTCATTACATAGAAAACAGCATATAAAGAGCTGTAGCGTACCATTCCCGCAGGTTATTTCCAGACGCCTGGGTAAGTAGGTGGAATTGTGCCATGGTGTATAACATGACAACAAACATTGTCAGTCCTCTTATCCTCACTGCGGTGTAAAAGGGAATGCTGGTGCTGGGGGAACAGTGACGACCGCACAGGGAAAAATCCCTGTAAGGGGCTTACTTTAGGCCAATTTGTACAAAACAATATCTGCCAACTCTCACGAAATGGGTTCGACAGCTACTATACAAAGGCTGCTAAATTGCAAACATAATTTTTAACTAATATGCGCAAAATGCTTTGATCAACATCTTTCCTTTCCGTATTCTTGAGTATATTTCTAATAGCACTCGCAAGGCTAAAAGGAGTACTGTCACGAGTTTTAGATATTTTGTATTGTTGTTCCAAATAAAAGCACTGTTGTCGAGAACCGTAAAAAGAATATCACGGTGCCTTTGAATGCGTTGTATGTATTCTTAATGCCGCTACCTTAAGGAACCACTTTCGGTCTCGATATCGAAGGGGCTCTTCGATAAGGATGTGTCAACACAGTATAACGTAGGTCAATCACGTGGGGACAGCAGCAGCTTAAGCGTGTGCTGTCAGTTGCACGTGGCACACGTATACTACGACGAGTGAATACTCGTTCAGCCACTCAGACAGCGATTTAGGCTACGTGCAGGACGCACAGTTCGCAAACCCAGAAAAGTTTGTTCACTCGTTATGATAGTGACGATTGCGGTGGGGCTGGCTTGCAGAAGCGGGGCGAAGAAAACTTTAAAATCAAACTAAAATGTTTTATACCTGTTTGCTGGCTTCGGTGTGGGGAGATATTTAGCACTGCATGTCAGTGAAATGAAAGATGTCCTTTTTTTGATACATAATCGTGCCAGTTCTCCTTTCAGTGCGCTATTCCCTTGGTAAGCCCCAAATAAAAGCTACGAATAACGACACTTAGGCAGAAACAAGGCAGATGCGGACATAATTTCGCCGGTCACGTGCATAATGAGGATACAAACTGGGGATTTTCAATAGCTTGAGATCGCAGGCCTTTTACATTCTTCAATCAAAGTGAGCAAAAAAAAGAAAAAAACGCAATATTAACGCAAGACATGACTATTTTTGATGAAGGTATGCATGGGCATGCCATGGCTTGTCCTTGTACGCATAGTAAACACATACATTGTGTTTACAGAGCAGCGTGATATTACAGTCACTTTACTATTTTAAATAAAAGCGATCAGAAACAAATAATAAAGCACGACTTATGCAATTTCAACGTATTTATATTCAACCGAAAGTTAATTGTTCAAGTTAGAGGAGAGTGTGGCAAGATGAGCCTTCGAGTTAAACGAAATACGTTAAAGCAAGTGTTTTAGAAATAATCCTTAGCTATAGTAGTTTGTTGCGCTTACGTATTTTTGTTATAGTAGAGATAGATGGAGCTACCGCGCAATTTTTCCTGTCATTATTGTTCTTCAGGCCACCGACGCTTTACTACTACACATTTGATTAGGTTATCGACGGACAAAGATTTAACCGAAGGTTTCTTGCATATCCAACTTCAAGAGCAATAAAATAAACAGCGATAATTTCCTACATTGCATCATTTATGGCATCGATGCTCTCGTAAAGAAAAAATATACGTGGTTGTAGGCCGAAACTAAAACGCGGCGTCCTTGGTCTGCCTGTAGCAATTCCAACCTAGCAACGCAAGAGATCCAACATTTTAATTAAATCGAACTCGCTTATTACTGTCAGAAGTAATCAAGCTGAAAACAGGAGCTGGAAAATTGTTTATAACAAGTCACATCACGAAGCACTGACATTTCTCATTGTGGCTTGCGACCCTCTGGTATTACAATTTGTTCAGCGAATACCTTTAGTGCTGAACCTGAAGATTATACTGCAAGTGGCTCAAACTCATTTGGCATACTGAAAGGTACAGTTCGTGTGTCTTATTTTGCAAATTTTATTGCCACTGTAAACTAATCGTACACTCCATGCTATTGGTCATATTTAAGCTCACGATTCTAAATGATCCCTTTTATAGCGACAGTGGCTTAGTGCATATGCCGATAGGAGCGAAGACCCGAGCGTGAACTTCAGCAGGAGCGGCCACATAAAAATGTTACCGGAAACCAAAGACGTTTGTTTCTACAGATATAACTGAACACTAAATATAAAGAGGTTAAAAGTAACTCAGAATCCTCAGCTACGATGTAGGCAAGAATACTGGCATGATTAGTTTTAGTTGGATGTCGTTAGAGAAAAAAACAACGACTGATCCACACTTCTTTCATTCTTGTCATATTTTTTACATGTAAACATAAATGGTTAACTATTACATTCTCTAGATATCTGAAAATCCAGGGCGTCAAGCAGCATCATATACTGCGAAGCAATTGCGTTTACAAATCGTTGGCAGTTTTAACTATTTGCATATACTGGCTGAGTTTACCGGAAAACAAAGTAAACTGTCGTGCGAACCAGGTTAACTTTAACGCGTCATTGCTTTAATAAGTGGGTGTGTATGAGTTTGATTGTAGGCATTAGTAAAATCAAGTCTATCATGCCATGCTGTGCAACGAGCGATAACTCTCGCAACACCACTTGAGATAATTTCGGTGGGTGGATTAGTACGCTTGTTTCCCAACGACATTATTCCTGCGAAAAGGACATATATCTTATTGGGAAAAAAAGCAACATACGATGATTGAATGGTATTAAAGCTACGTGGTTAGCGGAGGTTCTTCATTATGCACTCTTGTAACCATCCTGTGGGCTTGTTCAGTTGGTAAGCTAGCTTGCACAGACCACACTTCCGATACATTTAGTAGTGTTTGAATTATGCTGCTTGGCAAATGCAAAAAGCTATAGAGTGTGTTGTTAACAAAAGCCGATGCTCTCTGTCGATTATCGGTTAACGAAAATCCAAAAGAAGCTTATTTTTCTAAGCGCATTGCTAAATTATATACAGATGTTCTCGTTTGAGGCCTGGTAAGCAATATCCTTGTAAAAGTTATCTCAAGTAATATGAACTTCTAACGCAGATAACTTCTGATACAAAGACAACCATGTGGTCTTAAAATAAAAGTACATTAAATAAGTCGGTAATTTCCTTAAGGCAGCGAAGGAAATACCTACGGGTGTTATTGATGCCTAAATTTTTCGGCAATAATACAAATATGCTTTAATTGGACTAAAAACGCATATTAACTTCAAACTTTGTGCTATTGAGAACCTGCAATCCCTACTGAAAGTTTGTCCATCGTCCATTACAATAATCTACATTATTCATGAAATGACAACGTGACCCACGAGGCCGTTCTCGAAGCTCTCGAAGCAGCAGCACTTGGAGGTCACGTCTTTCGATGGGTAAGAAGCTACCTCACAAAGAGATCCATGTTCGTTCTAACAGAAGATGGGCCTACGAATAAGCATTTCTCAAGTCGTGGGGTGCCACAAGGTGGCGTGCTGAGCCCGACTCTTTTCAACCTAGTTCTGGTGGGGCTCACCGAAACGCTGCCACAGACGGCTAATATATCTCTCTACGCTGACGATATCTGCATCTGGGCGTCCGGCGTGACACGGCCTCAAGTGCGCGCAAGAATACAGAAGGTGGCAACATTGACATCTGCATACCTTCGCCAGCAAGGTTTGACTATCGCTACAGAAAAATGTGCAGCAGTGGCATTTACACGCAAACCGATGTGCTTCTACCCAGTGTGCATCGAAGGTCACTCAATTGCTTATAAGAGCAGCCATAGATTCCTAGGTGTCATCGTGGATCGCGACCTAACCTGGAGTCCCCATGTCGCACATCTGAAGAGAAAACTCATATGCATTGAGAACGTATTTAAGTTCGTTGCCGGAAAATTATGGGGACCATCCGTGCATTCAATGCTGCAGCTTTATACAGCCCTCTTTCTCGGATTTCTACGGTACAGCCTTCCTGCCCTGTCCAACACGTGCAAGACTAACATCCGTGCACTACAGAGCGTGCAAGCCCAAGCACTTCGGACATGTCTTGGCCTTCCAAGATGCTCATCGACAGTTGCAACTATCGCTATTGCACAAGAACAGCCGGTCGCAACACATATCATCGTTGAGACGCTGAGAACGTACATACGGCATTTGTCACGGCTACCGTCACATCATTTAGCGTGTTTGCCAGCGCGGAGGCCCCATGCTTCATTCTGCGGTATTGTGACAAAACACTACGACATATTACCACCTGGCTTCAAACCTGCGATGCGTCCGGCATCTGCGTTGTGGACTCTCCATCAACCTGACGTGTGCTTATCGGTTCCTGGAATCGTTAAGAAGGCACGCATGTCACCGCTAGCCCTGAAGCAGTTGTCTTTGCGTCTGTTGGAAGAAACCTACATTGACCGCAAGCATGTTTACACCGATGGCTCCACTAATTCCAACAGCTCTACCGGAGCGGTGGTTGTTCCATCTGATGACATACTGTTACAGTTCAAGTTTTCGCACATCACGACGTCGACAGCCGCAGAACTCGCAGCGCTTGAAGGTGCGGTCAAATACATCCTTCAGCAGCCACCTAATCGATGGGCCATCTTTTGCGACTCCAGGTCAGCCTTACAAACACTACGGTTTGCTTTACGGCACGGATTACACGAACAATCCGTGTACGAGATAAGGCACGACTACCACCAAGCACTCGAGAAAGAACATGACATTATATTTCAATGGCTGCCGAGTCATTGCGGAATTGTCGGCAATGATCGCGCGGATGAAGCTGCACGATCGGCTCATGACCAAGACCAGCGGACACCCATACCACTCTTGAGAACAGATGCCGCGTGGCGACTACAATCACTCGCACGCCGTATCACTCTTCTACAATGGAATACGCCGGGTTTTTCCAACGCGCGCCTGTATTCAATTGACCCAATTTTACAACTTCGTTTGCCATCCGGGCTCTCAAGACGCGATGCAACTTTACTGTGCCGCATGTGGTTGGGCGTGGCATTTACGAATGCGTATTCGAGTCTCATTGGAATGGCCAGCAGTGCGGCATGCAACATTTGCGCCTGCGAGGAGACGCTTGAACACATTCTATGCCACTGCCCATCATACCAAGCTCAACGACGTAGTATGGAAGTCAAGCTCCGTCATCTGGACTCAAGACCGCTGACAGAAAAGAAGATCTTGGGACCTTGGCCTACGGTCTCGCATATGCGCAAGGCCACGAAAGCCCTCTTGTGCTTCTTGAGGACCACAGGACTTCACGAGCGCCTGTGAACTAACAGCGCGAGTTCGTGTTGTGTACTTTCAAACTGTTCATCCACCCCTTTCATACTCTTCTTCTTTCTTCTTTACCCTTTCTTTTCTATTATTTCCCCTTCCCCCACCCCAAGTGCAGGGTAGCCAACCGAGCCAAAGCTTGGTTAACCTCCCTGCCTTTCCTTTTCGTATCTCTCTCTCTCTCTCTCTCTCTCTTTATTCATGAAATGCCTTCTCTCGTAATGATAGATAATGTTGTGGACATTGCGGAGGCATGATGGGTGGTGTTGTGTCTCCCTCCGAGCAAGTAAGATAAATTTGTCTCTGCGTCCATGAGACTACTCGTATACCCTGAACCGGGACTGAAAGAGTTCATCAAATCAACAGATGCGCCCGGTAAGTGTCTCCTACGACCTAGACAAGGCGTTTGTGCCTGCGAACTGCTGCTGTCATTCGATCCCCGTTCCTGGTAGTCATCTTCACGCCTATACATAGGTTTCTCGTAGTCTCATGGGAGTGTAGGCACGGCTTAAGCCGGATTAGCTGTGCATTCAGTGAGGCGCACAACATCATCTACCTTGTATCCGCCATGTCCTCTACAATATTCGAAATTACGTTAGAAAGCAGCCCTTCAAAGGGTGGATTATGGCAATAAATGATGGACCAATTTTCAGTATGTATGTTCAACATTTATTGTACAGTAGGTGCGTATTTCTAAAAGAAGACAGTAACCCCTGGGTCATCACCGCAAAAGTAAAGATCTGTACATTTCCCACTGACAGAATGAAGTACGTACTTGCCACCATCTGTCTCGTGGGCCTCGTCGCCTTTGCTGGTACGTAAGAAATGACTTCTGATCAACAACAAGACAATTTGACTATTTAAATTTTAATCCAAAGAAACAGAAGTACATGGTAACTCATTTATAATAAATACATTGCACTCACTTGCGCAATACACAAGACCTGAGAATAGATTCCGGATATTTCATCTAGATGTTAGCTCTTAAGGATTAACTCTACAAAAATCAATCAGCAAAAAAAGTGATCACACAGTTCAATTTTGTGTGGCATTTGCAAGTTGTTGGCAATATAAAAATGCATATTTGTTGTGTTCTTTTGTACTTTTTACCTATGGAAACGTCTGCTTTGCGAGCGGAAAATAGAGGGCTGCGTGATATAGATAAACCTTTTTCAGGACAGCTTCAAGAAGCTCACAATAAATTGTGAATGCCCGCGCCCGTTCCCTTGTACCGAAGATTAATCAACTGTATTAAGCGTTAATAGAAAAATTAAAAGCTCCACTTTGCCACCAGGTGTCTTTGCTAATTCGTTAGAGATCACTAATAATAATAGTGCTCGTTAACACAATAATTATATTAACAAACCACATGTACATGAGACAATCTGTGTCTCTTAGACTAAATCTTTCGTAATCTCGGAATTCAGATATTACGCGCAATATATCCTTCATGAGTCTTAAACATTTAGCCTAATGTGCTGCCCATGCCATTACAGTGAATGCCCACGAACTACCAGTAGATGAATCCAGCCTTGACGCAACATTCGACGAAGCGAACCAAGGTGCTGCTCGTGTAGGTGAAATTCTCAGAGAAGAGGCACAGACCCTGACAAATGATGAGGAGCTTGACGCTCGGGTGAGTTGAAATACCAGGGTAAAATATAAAGCGGTGCACCACACCATAAACTTTTCACGGGATAACTGCTATCGTCTAGGACTCAAAGTTGTAATAAACAGGCTAAAGTACGTCTATGATATTGTTTGCTACAAGTAGTGTACAAATCTCTCCCCGAGTAAACCTTCTCCGTGAATAACGGAAAAAATACTGCGGGTTTTTGTTCCATAAGAGCGAAGTCCATTTTAAATGTTCCCATTCGGCAAGTAATACCTCCACCTTGCAAACGACTGACGAACGTACGAGAATGTTCATTTCTTCCAATTCTCCGGCTCCGACCGGGGTTCAGCCTTCGTCAAATAATACCCTCACGTAAGCCGGACTACGGCCTAAACGTTTGAACAGATAAACGTTGTGGTAAGGTCGTACACAATTTTGAACGTCGCGTCGTTTATTTAGTCAACGTTTCGGTCAGAGACGGATCTTTATCGAGACAAAATTTTGTTTTTGTTGCCGGGCACATCAAGGCAGAGAGGAAGAAGAGGAGGGAGAGAGAAAGGGAGCGAAAGGGGAGAAAGGTTTGCTTAGTGATAAAACAGCCGGTATATATATATATATATATATATATATATATATATATATATATATATATATATATATATATATATATATATAATATATATATAGTGAGCGCTGACTATTTATAGCTCCTATTGGTGGTGTGTTCCTTACTGGTTCTTGCGCCAGTGTTGAAAGTACATAAAATACAAGCATTGTACCCTGATACCGGAATCTCTTAGGATAATGTCCGTGATTTTATTCGTTTTTCAGAGCGACGAGCACATTTTTCGTGACCTGTGGGACACAACAAAAGAAGCAGTGAAGAACGGCGCGAAGAGGATAAAAGACTCGATTGTAGGTGCCTTCATCAAAGCCAAGGACAGCATCGTGAATGCCGCAATGACCGCGTACCAGCAGATAAAAGACAAGGCAGCCGAAACCGTGTCGAAGTTATTAGACGCAATTAAGAGTATCTTTCCTGTCGAAGATTCTGAGACACCCACCAGCATCGTGGAGCCCCCGAGTGAGGCCAACCAACAAGTAGCACAGCAACCTATGAACGTGGGCCAGCAGCCTGATGAAAAACTTCAGAGCTAATAGAAATAAAACAACACGTGCCACCTGGCCCATTAAAAAGAGCAAAAAATTTAAAAATTGAGCTTGTCGTTGTAATAGGAACCATTCAGGAGGAGTGCTTAGTATAGAGGGCGGAAAGCATGACGTACCTTCGCAAGAATACAATGAGATCGTACCATATTTACTCGAATCTAAGCCGGCCCCGATTCTAAGCCGACGCTCGAAATTCGCAAGGCCAGAAAAAAAAAACTTACTCATGGTACTCGAATCTAAGCCGACCCCCCCCCCCTCCCCACCCACTTTCGCGCATCGTTTTTTCGAAAAAAAAAACATCGGCTTAGACTTGAATAAATACGGTATTTTGAAAGAATGTGCATAAAAAGGCGACGCGCACATGCATAGTGCAAATACGTTCACCAAGAGCCGAACTACGGCACACACTGAGGAACCCCTGCGTGCTCAGATAAAGGGTAACTGCTTTTGCGAAGACAATAAACGGAAAAGTAAACACAGCAAAGGGGTTCCGCACACGAAAATAATGGCATGAGATACGAATTTGCTGCACTACTCTTACCTCCTAATGCCTAAATAGGTTCATTGATACGCCTGAGCTGATTGCGATAGCTATCCCATAGTTAAAACGCCCTCCTACAGTGCATGTGCCTTCGGTAACAGATTTACATATAACCATCCAAATCTTTCACAAGCGTGCGTGTGCGTTGACTTTTCTGTGAGTCAGCGCTGTTTAACGGAGCCAGGTTACAAGCAGGGTGAGGGTAAGCGCATGAATGCCCACGAAGCGTGCTCAGCGGGGCCAGCAAGATAGAGGAGGCGCTGGCTAGGCCTATAGATCGTCTGCTAGGCAGTTCCTTCTTAAGGACGTCATCCCGTACCAGCACACTTTAGACGAACAGGCAGCTGTGTAGGCGAATGGTCCTGCTTCTATCTTATGTTTCGAAGCGGAACGTTGTAGCAAGCAATCAAGGAAGTGAAACTAAAATGATCGCCACGCCCACGCTCATGAGACAAGCCGCAAAACGTGATTCCTCTGAAGTTTGCTACACTGAATTGATGTCCTCAAAAGGAGCGGCGTAACACACGATGGGTCCAGCTGAGCGCGCTTCGTGGGCATGTGCTTACCCTTGTGCTGTTTCCAACTTGGTACGGTCATATGACAATGACACACGGAAAAGTTGCCGCTCGCGCACGCTAGATAAATATTTCGGGAGCTGTACTATCGCACTAGTAGTCGCAACATTTTGCGACTAATTATGTGGAATGATACACGCTGTTTCCACAGTCTTATATAATAACTAAGATTATCAACTATTCCCTTAATGAAATCATTCTTCTGTTTGAAACTTGCGCAGTGGCGCAGAGAGCAAGAACACCCCCGCATAATATAACTGTTTTAATAATTAGGAATCGCTTTAACAGTAAATAATTACCGTGTATTAGTCGTCGTATTCTTCATTTCCTTCTGTAGTTTTAATATTGTTTCGTTGCAGAAGATACAGGTCAGAAGTTACCAATGTGCTCACCGTATCAAAGTCAGACAGTAGAAGCATTTTCGATAGAACGAAATAGTCGCGCCGTGTTGGCGACGTTAAAGGCTATTTCAGCTGTTATATAAAATTTGGGCTTCGTAAAGAGTAACCTTGTGCAATGACTCTGCAAAACGCAGTACTAAGTCGTCTGTGTAAACAGGGTCTTGCACTGTGGGAGTTAATGCCGCTTTAGTGGCAATTTTCTCTATAAAACTGGTGGTGTAGTCATTCTATACTGCCTCGATGTTTCTCCCATGAGACGCATAGTCCGTTTTTCATTAGATATTATAAATAAAAACATAGCTTACAAGTAAAATTGTTGTTTCTATTACTGCTTCCAAATTTGTATTGCATCCAGTAACTGGAAGACGATGTAGATAAGTAATAAAATTATCCCCAGCGTAAATAGCGTCATTGAACGTTAGGTACATGAGTATAACATTTGCCGATTGATGAGAAACAGTCGTTATATACTAAAATGTAATTAAATTTTAGACGTTGTACGTCTTTCTATTCGTTCTGCACCCCGTTTGTGTCCGTTTTAAATTCGTTTTCTAGATATATTACTTAAAATCATGTACCACCATCGCTTAAGGTATTCTGTATTTTTCTGTTCTTTTTTGTAGCTTAAGTTCACCATTATTAGGGCCCAATTCATGGCAATTTCAGGAGTAAATTAATGAGAGAATGCGTTGTTACAAAATAATAATGAAAGAAAACCTAATAAAAGCTGGCCTTGCACCATTCCGACGTCAGAACACCTGCGATATATTCTGCGAAACACCTGTTTTTCTAGGTAATACTGCAGCAAAAATTGTGCAAATAATATAAATTTTGTGTTTATAGTGGCTACTATAACTTTTTGTTATTTTCCAATATATTAATTGCATTTCAAGCTCGAAGGGGAGTAAGTACTTAACCTAGAATATATCTTTTGGATTATTTTCTCTGAAAAACTTCATTTATTTGGCGATAGTCAGCGTAGGTAGTTGGAAATCGAAGTGACATGAGAGAAGGGCCGTATTGCGGGGACGAGATCTCATCACTGACCGAAATTTTCTTTTATGAGAAGTGTGCGGTGGATTGTTAATTAAACTTACCACATTTTAAAACTTGCATTTCGTTTCTAGAACGAATGCACTCATGGGTCATGTGTTTGAAGTTAGTTTAATGATATGGTGTTTTTATATTTAACTTGTTGGTTTCGTGTTTAAGGTTAAGCGCAACTGTTCCTTTCAAATACGATTGATGTGGCTAAATGTTTCGCCGTCCTAAAGCGCAATAGCGGTCTCTATACTACGCAAAGCTGAAATGCGTTGCGTAGTATAGAGAGTACATATAGGGGGTAGAAACAACGGTTTCTATCCCCTAGACGTGGTAACCCTCATCGGCGCAGTTGTCACACCCCGAGCCGTGTTTCACACTGGATAACCGCCACAGTGAGAAGTCATGCGAAAAAACAGATCCACTAACGGGAAACCTGGCGAGGTTGAATCATTGGTGTTTTTCATAGGGACACCACAATATCAGTAGGAGGGCAGAGTCTTCTCATTGCTACAGACGTTGCTACAGACGGTGTCGCACGCAGCGTCCGGCGCCCATCGCAGACAGTGTGCATCGCAGAAAGAGTTTTTCCTGAGCCAACGCACCGTCTTATATGTCACTCAGAGAAGTGCACGTAGCGTTGTCTCTTGTGGGCGAGCGCACGTTCTCGGCGAGGTTTTCCCGAGCGAACGCGCCGTCTAATATGCCGCTTGCATTACCGTGACGGGCGACGACGAGATACACAGTGACCCGATACGACGACAGGAGACGCCGACATCCCGAGTGCATCATAAGGTGCTTCCCACCTAAAAAAGCGCAAGCGCAAACGCGCAGCACAGTCCCAGCGTAAGCCGGCGGAGTAGCCTTCATAGACTTTACTATAATCTCTCACAGCGCGCCTTCTGCAAATACAGTTGCGAGGTACCCACTCGATGATTTATTATCCTATTTATAGACGCGCACACAAGGAAGGAGGGGGGGGGTGAGGGCGCGGCCAATACACCTCCACCTAATCATATGAAGGGGGCACCACGTAAATCCCATACCTTTGCTTAGTCGGACCTATCTTGTCCTATCTTAGTCTGCACAGTTATGACCACGCACGTTATTGACAATAATGGTGCCACAGGACCCCTCATGTATTATTCCAAGGCAGGTTTACTTTCCGCATTTACCACTCCAATGTCGGCAACCAAATGCAGGTCGTCGTCAGCAGCACCTCACTGCTTCATTTTCATTTTCACATCCATGGTGAAGGTTGTTTGTCGTCGGACTCGTCGAACAGCAGTAAAACTTGCCACCCCCTCTCCCCCCCTCGCCTATTGGGTAACAATGCGCACGCCTACGATACCATTTTACAAGGCATTATGCGATCACACAGCGCGTTTCTGAGGCAATACGCGCACCTGAGTAGCTACATTCTTTTTGCTGAGGTAAGTTATTATGCGCATGATGAAGAATTATGGCTGAACCATTTCTGATAGGTGCGAAGCTTTAAACCAACCCCTCCTTTATGTACTTTGTTTGGTGTGACGACTGGTACGATTCTACTCTTTAGTCACGCATTATTACCTTCGTTAACGCGCTTCCTGACCACAGATGACGCGTGCATAGTCTTTTTTCCGAAAACAATTCAAGCACTGGCCTAGCACTGGGTGAAAGCACTTGCTCTTCATGCAAAAAGCCTGGGTTCGAACTAGATTTGTTCGCAGAAGGCGAACTTAGCCGTCATTAAAGTGTTATCGAAAGCCATGGCGGGGTTTGCCCTTGAAGATAGCAGAAGCCACATTGTCATTGTGAAAAGCGTTCGTAATGATATAAACTGTGTGGGAAGGCAGTTTGAGAACTACGGAAGGGCTCTGCGCAAAACTGACCTGTAATTATAATAAATGTGACGAAGTCATTGGCTCACAAAAAGGGTGTTAGTCATTCATTGTTACATTGATAAGCGTAGGTTGCGGGTTCGATTCCCACCTGCGACGATTTCTTTTTTGTTTCGTTTTTCCGGTCTAACAAAAAAAAATCGCAGAGGAACATGACCAATTGACTATAAGATCTATTCAACGCAGTAGCAGTGGCGTGTCTCAAAGGGGCTATAGTGAAGTCCTGCTGTCATTTATTGAAGTAAAGTTTTTCAAAACAAGTAGGCAGGTTAACTTCAGCTGGTTTCCCAGAAATGGTTATCACCAGAGTGGTTGATAAACTTAAACGAAGAGTAAAGGGTGCACATTCGCCTTCAAGGAACAGCCTGAAC
Source organism: Rhipicephalus sanguineus (assembly GCF_013339695.2). NCBI lineage: Eukaryota > Metazoa > Arthropoda > Arachnida > Ixodida > Ixodidae > Rhipicephalus > Rhipicephalus sanguineus. The sequence goes on from NC_051178.1 coordinate 90,500,240, forward strand.
AGGGCCATCTTTATGGCCAAGGCATTCGACACTGTCTCACATCTTAAACTATTGCACAAGTTGTTTGCTATACTAAAGAACGTATCCTTGCTTGGCTGGATATCTGACTTTCTTTCGCAGCGTTCACAGTATGTGTGCTTCAGCTCTACTAGCTCGCCTTCGATACCTGTTTTATCAGGAGTTCTCCAAGGTTTTTTGCCACGCACGCCCCCTCTTATTCGTGCTTTATATTAATGACCTCCCCTTGCACACCCCTGTGAAGATACGCCTTTTCGCAGATGACTGCGTCCTGTATCATACTGTTAAATCTCCGCTGGATCATGCCACCCTCAACAATTCCTTCTCTCACTTTTGTAGCTGGCCCAAATCATGGCAAATGAATATTAACTTCTCCAAGACCGTCATTATGTCATTTACCCGACGTTCATGCCCCTTGACATTTGAATATGGTTTTAACAACGTTAGTTTGTGCAGGATGCTCGAATTGAAGTACCTCGGTATTCTTATGACACACAATTTCTCATGGCGTAAACACATTGATCACGCACACAACAAGGCCCTTAAGAGATTAGGTTATTCACATCGTGGGCTCCGGATCTTTAAATAAAGTTCTTCGTACCGTACCGTACGCTCTGTCTTGCTCATCAAGAAACCAAACTGCTTACCTACAAATCTCTCATTCGTCCCATTTTCGAATACGGTTGCGTGGTGTGGAAACCACGTAAGAAATGTGATATTAAAAAACTAGAATCCGTTCGAAAAAGAGCTGCGCGTTTTGTATGCAAAAGATATGAAAGGAATTTTAATCCGTCGAATTTTATCCATCAACTAGGTCTCACTACACAAGCGAAGCGTCGCCATGTTGAATGTCTGAAATTTATTTACAGTCTAATCAATTCTCCCCGCCTCGACACTATAGACAGTAGTCTTAAGTTCTCCACACCTCATCTACGCGGAGAGACCACGCGCTTAACACTGCAACTTTTTTCACCCGCACTGACATGTTCAATAATTGCTTTTTTCCTGCAACTATAGAAGCCTGGAATTTGATGCCCGGAAGTGTGCGTTCTTACCATTCAAAGAAGTTCTGGAAGCCTGTTCATGAATGTTGATTTGCTGTTATTGTTTTTTTTTAATATTGCGATAGCAATTATATGGACAGTCTCGACTGGTTTTTGCCGCCGCCGTCATGCACCGTATAAGTATGTATATATATGTAGAAACCCCAAAACATAGTTCAGCAAAAAATGCTTCCGCAGCGCGGAAGCGAACCAGCGACCGCTCGCACCGCAGCCCGTGGCGCTAACCACGACGCCACAAAGCGCATATCAACGGCGAGCGTTAAATACACACCCATTACCGCTGGAAGGACTCAGAGACGGCAGGCGCTTAAAAGCGTTGCTTCTTTACCAGCGAGATGGCGCGAGGAGCGCAACGGGCGCATTTAAAAGTCGTCGGCCAGCTCGTTCGCTTCTTCTAATATTTGCGCTGCGGGAACCTTGCCCTTCGGCTGTCTGCTCGCGCGGTAGTTGCTGCCGGGGGGCAGATCTTTCTGCAGCGTAGCAGCGCGTCCATCACGGGCCGCTTTTCTTGCTATCACATTCATTGCTTCGCCCTTGCGGCGAAACTGTGACTTTTTTCTTTTCCCACTCCTACACTATCCTCATTGAGGCTGCAGTATGTAAGCATAAATAAATAAATAAAATAAAAAAGCGCTGTGCACTTGTGCCGTACGTTCATTTTTGACTTTGCTTTGAAAAATGTTGGCAGCGGGTAAGACATTGATGTTGTTTTCAGCGCTCCTATAAAAGTACAACAGTTGTGCCTGGCAGTTGCCAAAAATGTTTAACTTAAAAGACAGAAAATTTAGTTGTGGGCTGAAAGAAGGCCTGAAGCTTATAAGGTGCAGAAAAGGCTTTGTTTGTCGGATCCCGCTAACTTGCGGAGATATGTATATAGGACAAACAGGTCGCTGTATCAACACACGTTTAAAAGAACATAAAGGTTATCTGGGGAAAGAAAGCTTTTCGTACTTGTGCAATCATTGCAAATCATGTCATTGTAATCCTGTTTTCAGTGGCGCAGATATTTTGTTTGCTCATTCTGATAACCCTACACGTGAAGCCACAGAAGCATTCCATATAAATTGGTTTGGGAAAAAGTGTATCAGTCAAGCATTGGTGTCGCTTACTGACAAACAAACGTCTTTTTTTAATTGTGGTTAAGTTGTATTCTGCTCACATGCCTCATGACTTGCTCCGCGCATGCTTTGTGATAATTATTTGTGCTTATATGCGTTGTCGCTTTCAAAAAATAAAGCAGTTGTGAGTAAGCGTTCGTTTGTGCCTTCTTTCTGTGTCCACGTCTTTTCTGCGCGCTACAAAAAGTTTTAAAGATGAAGAGGAAAAGATGCTTATCAGAGTCGGACCATACTTAAAACATGCAAATGGTAGCAGGAGAAGCATATAGCATTTACGTCACCGACCATCCCCGCTACAGGGCTGGATGGATGGATGGATGAAAATCTTTAGTATGGTGTTATAGGGTGCTCGTTAGCGTGCAAAGAGCCTCCTCCACGTCGGGCCAGAAAGGCGGAGCGTCTCCGCCGCGTCGCGGGCCCGTCGGGCAGCGCATAAATGTTCATTGATGTTGGGGCTATGTAGAGCAGCATCTCAGCGTGATGGAGTGTTCCTTCCATCGCCGCGTAACGCGGGACACCACGACACCATGTGATCTATTTTCGCTAAGTCATTACATATTGCACATACAATTGTCTGACTTTCGCGGTAATTTCAATGAAGGCTAAGGGGTTTGGGTATACCCCCGTTTGTAAAGCCGCAGTGTTAAAAGGATACTAAAGCATTTAAGAAAATAAGTTTGGAGCCTCTAATGACAGTTTGACCTCTGCTGAATTCTAAAACCGACGTGAGAGTTCTGAAAAATGAACGCAACTAGCATTCTTTAGCGAAAAACACCAGCTGCGGCCACAGGGCCGCAGTCGGTGAGACGCTGAGCGAACGAGGTCGCGCGATCGTTTTTATGGCGCGTCATCTGTAACAGCAGCACTGTCAGAGCCTGGCATCCGCAATAAGCTCCAGCAACGGCACGCAGACGGATCTAGTCACGGAGGCCACGGTTGAAGATACCGAGACTCTTGATCACATTGCGCTCGGCTGTTCGTTGTTATGGTAGATATTGTGATCTTAGTACCGAAATTTCAGCATCTTTATAAGTACTTGGGCCTCGGGTACATAAATGGCGTTCTTGCAGTTCGGATCAGTGAACGGCCGGAAACATTCCGTCGGAATGCCGCGCAGCTTCGCCAAAGGTACCGAAGATGATGTAGTCCGTTTCTACGCCCACATTATTGGTGCGCTCGCGTGGGCGGAGCAAAGCGGCCTTTTCATTCGCGTATTTTGAAGCTACCGCTGCAACAACCACGGCAAAAATTACGACATCATCGACAGTATTATCAGGCCTTGTTAACCACGAAGCTTTACCGAATTCTAAAACACCGCCAGCTTCCCTTTTGAGAGCCGGAGGTCTCTTGGCTTTACAATGTGGGAGGGGGTATATGCTAGGAGCCAAGTAAAAATACTTAGTAAGTTCGTTGTACGAGGAAGGAGGGTCCCGACTGTCTGTCCCACATGACACAAAGCCCGGTAGCTACGCGGTCAATGGCCCTTCGCGCAGCACTGTGAGCCGACTCGTTGAGGTTGAGCAGGGTGCATATGGTGCAAGGGTGGACGCCTTAAACAATAGCTCTCGACAAGCAGAAACTGGAAGGTATGCCCAACGCCGGGTTGCCTATAAGCGCGGGATCAAGCGACTATCCCAGATGCGAACACGTGCCATGATAAACACCTTGACTCTAAAGGGCACCCATTATATTACAGCGATGCGGTATATGGCTAGGCGAACCCAAAGTTCGTCCGTCCTATAGACCTTATGCAAAATTGCTGCCATCTAGCGGCCGCAGTGCGCATTTCCGCCATGTTGAAGGCTAAGCGCGCTCCGCATGTGCACACACGGAACGTACTTATCGACGTGTGGCGGCTGAGAGGAACGGCAATGCCGACATATTTTCGTGTGCCGTGTTGCTGAGATTGAGGAAAATGGAATGCTGAAAAAAGGTTAGCAGGAAACTAGCCTCCATCTGTTATTATAGTTTTTCTTGCGGCCGACGGGAAGCGGCAGATCGTTCCGTTGCTCCGGCTACTGCTTACGATTAACGCCGTATTTACGTTCGCCGTTCTTAATAGATGCGGTATGTGACAACATCGGCACTCATCGGAGAACACTCTTTCGTGTCATGCCAGAACGAGACAGTTTTCGCGCCGTGTACTTTTGCAGGAACAGACAAACGGACTTCGTGTACGAGCTCCAAAGCTGCATCGCGGCTACTCGCGCATGCCTGCGCTGCTGTTGACAGCAGGGGCGTAGCCAGGGGGGGGGGGGGTTAAAATTTTCAGTTTGCTGGCGTATATGTACACGCGCACATACAAACGCACGCACGAACATCGATAAAGTATGGTTGAAACCCCCCCCCCCCCGAAAAATATTTCTGGCTACGCCCCTGGTTGACAGCATTACTTTGCTTATTTCATTTCGATAACAATTACATGTTAGACAGACGCGTCATCGATTCTCAGCGAACGAACCGATTGTGCTGGAACGTGTTGTTTGTAGTTTGTTTTCGATTGTGTAGTTTAAAAAGGTAGCGTCTGGCGGGGTGCTTTGCGCGCCTATTGCTTCACTATGCGTTTTTTTTTCAAGCATTTCATGTGCTATCACTGCCGAATTCAGAGGGGCGGCCTGGATGGCCTGACACCCCCTCCCCCCTACTTTTTTTTTTTTATTTATACCCCAAGAAGAGCACATGTCAGGTTCTCCCAGCTGACGCTGATCGCCCTTCGGAAAAAAATCCTGTATCCACCACTGTGTGCTATGAAATATTAAGATATGCTTTTGTGTGGCACTTTTCGTATGAAACTGAAAAAACATGCTGTTCCCGCAGATGTGTTACATTCGACCATCGGTGCGCTACCGTTGGCTGCGCGCTGAGATGGTTTCGTAAGCGTTCAGTCGGCGACGCAAAATTGCCTTGCTGCAACTGGTTGAAATTGTAAGGCTCGAGTAGGCCCCGAAAGCGCCGATGTGAACGCGAATACTCTTGGCGGATCGTGTTATTTACGAGTACATGTCGGAAGGCAATTTAATAAAATACTAGCTAATCGGCGCCTACTTCTTGGAGTAACTAACGCGTTTCATGTTCACTTTTCACGTGCGTGGGAAGCGGACCTTTCTTACATTTTAATCGTGTGGTAGCTCTATGCAAAACATAGTGACTACATTGTTTCAAAAACAACAAACAGGACAGCGGTTTTTTTTAACTAACACGCACAATACATTAGGTCGACGTATAGCTGTCCCTTATGAAATACACTTTGAAATGGGTCAACAGCACTTTCTTACCGTCATCGCTGTGCTCAGCCGCTTCGCGCGCCATTGCCTCCTCCCAAAAATCCTACACCACACGCATGATATTCCGATAGCTATATAACAACGCTTCATTCGCTACACCACTAAAAACAGACAAATTTTATAACCAAGCGCAAAGCTTCAGTCTCAGCGACGACCGGCTTACATGTGACTCGGTGACAAACATGTACCTTCTTCTCGTTGCGAGGTGCCAACGTAAAAACTAGGAAATTCCGGTAACGTGTACAGGCTCGTCTGACATTTTTATGCACCGATTGCCGACTATCAACGCAGATACAAGCAAGAAGTTATAGCAGCGATAGCAATACGATTCGGACACAAGCCTCCAACATGGCGCCGAATCAGTAGTTTCGTCAAACCTCCGACAGATGGCAGCAATTTTGCATAAGGTCTATATGCGTAAGAATCAAAGTAGGCATGTGCCGCAGAAACTGGGCGAGCCGCCCTACTCACGAGTGGTCCATATAAAATGAAGAAAGGAAACACTATAAAGATTTGGTAGACAAACGTAACCAATAACTGAAGGAGTCTTTACCGAACCTTTCTGATTAACCCAGGGAGAAACAACGGGGCTACACATTTCAGCTTCGCCGGTTAACACATTTCACTTCGCCGGATTCACTACACATTTCAGCTTCACCGGATAAGTATGGAGTGCTTGGATGGTCATGAGATGCAACAAGGCTCTAGTATGAGCCGCGTGAAGCAGCCAAGAAATTGCCGCAGTCAAGAACGTTGGTTGTCTTTTCATGTTTGCAGAATCAGGTGCTGCCGTCGGACGAACACCCATGACGGTGATTTGGTTGCGCCACGCTAAGCTGGTCCCGAATTTAAGCTATTCACTGTTGTTCTGATATATATATATATATATATATATATATATATATATATATATATATATATATATATATATATATATATATATATATATATATATATATATATATATATATATATATATAGAGAGAGAGAGAGAGAGAGAGAGAGGGAACGTCCAATAAAACGTTGTGTGTGTGTTATGTGATAGCGGTGTGTCGACAATCCTTTCCACCAGAATGTTCCGTGTTCCGCTAAGTTATCCAAGCCACTTCAATAGAAACCGTTACTGTAGCGCCCCGCACCAAGACAAATCCATACTTTCAGCTGTGTGGTCTTTTGTTGATGACAACTGCGACGAAATGGCACCCGATACACACGTAAATTACTTCATTTGCGGGCTTTTCAACAGCGAAGCTGTTCTTGGTTGAGCCCTTCAAGTCCGGGATCCGTGGTAACGCTTGTGGGGATCATAAACGCGTATGCGCCAGATTGGGTAAATCCAACTATTCACCACTGGTCCACTAAGAATGAAGGCAACAGTCAGCCCGACAAACGGGTATGCGGCACAGAAATTTGTGCAGCCTATCAGAAAACTATCACCATCATAAACGCATCTGTGCCACGGAAATCGGGTAAATTCCACTACACACAACTTCCAATAAAAAGAAAAAAGGCAACAGTTAGGCAAACAAATAGCGTGCGCGTTACCACAGTCACACAACTATCACGAGATACTCTTTAGTTATGAAAGATGGTGCCTATAGTGCCACCTCAAAGCTTAACAAAGAGTCTCTAATAAAGAGCAGTGAAACAACATATCTGAAAAACTTGCAAAATATAGAAATGCGTTAGCCTGACGCCCCGAGCTTCGCTGTTTCATTTGTAGAATTTTCTGAGCATTTTGTCTATGGTAGTATTTTTATGCGCTGTTTATTGTGTATGTGACATATATTGTTAATATTGATACCACTGCTGGCCTTATAATACGTGCTAATGCGAAGAACGTATAATCAGAGAAAAGATGGAGGTGTTCAACAGACATCGAACAACTCATTGGGCTAACTGTGCGGCATGCACACAGAAGTGTGTTTTGCCAAACTAACAAAAGGGTACACGCCGTTTTCTACAAGTAACGAAATTTCACTAACTTCGTGCCGGCGATTCAATACTTCAGCTTGTTGGTGAGTGATTATTTTGAGGTATCTTGTTTTCATCTTAGTAACACTAGTCACTTTGCGAGGGCAACCTTGGCAAAAAGGTAGCAAACGTGCTTTCTTTGATGCACCGTCTGCGTGATTTTTTATCAACTAGGCAAGGGAGCAATATTATTTTTGCACCAGTTATCACCTTATTAGGAATTGAGCGTTAGCGTAGGTAAAGCTAAGTGTAAACCAGGGCTCGGCTGTGTCACAAGAGTATCGCGCAAGTATCTTAGAGATACTTTTGCGTATCTGTATTTCTGTATCGAGACACATTTCAAAATTGTATTTGTATCTCAGTAGTGAAATACTTTTACGATACAACTACTGTATCGCGATACTGTCTATGGCTATCTCGTTATTTCTTTCGGAAATGAGCTTACGTTTCTAAATTGTGAAAGTAGGACGACTTTTCGCCAAGACGCGCCGCGTGTTGGTGACACAGGCTGGGTGGGGAAGGTTTCTCCAAAAGCGCAGAATTGCCCACGTGAGAGTGGAAGGACGTCAGTACTTAGATGACTCAAGAAGAGATATCGCCATGCTGGAAGAGTTTCCAGTCATGAAACCGGTATTTATTTGTTATAACTTGAACATTTGCTCGTTGCTGCGGTAGAGAGATATTTCTCGTTTATGAGTCTCGCGCTGAGGCTGAACCGACGTTGTGTAATACTGGTGTGACACGACAACTTTTGATTGTGATCACGGCCGATCTGGATTAGGCTCAATCCGGATCAGGTGCTGCTACACGGTGACATTTAATCGGGATCAACAGGACCACTATCTGAGCACCGGGATCTGGCTTCGTGATCGCAATGTCACTGACGTCTGCGCCAAACTCGATCCGTATTAGGCTGTACCGTTTAGCATCTACAAACTTGTGGATCGCGATCAAGAAGTCCGATCCGGATCGGCCCTGGTCGAGTGCAAATAATACAACACTCTTCTCAACCAACGAGATCTTGTTTGCAAAATATATGTATACTTTTTCTTAATTCACTGCTGTTCTTAAGTTATTCGAGATATGCTTGACTTGTAAGTCTCATTGTGCTGCAACATTATTCCCGATATGTTGTACTTAATAAACGCCTTTGCGGAGCACCAGCGTCCCCGAAATAAATAAAATTCATATTCCGGTATCTGTTGTCTGGCATATGTATTCCTGGAGCTTTGTTCCGGGATACTTATTTTGTCTTTTTGCAAAAGTATCTCCGAAATATCCCGCTACGTCAAAGATAAATATATCTCAGTATCTTTATTTTAGGCTTCCATCATATGTATTTTAATATCGGTATTCCGGAATACATTTGTGAGAATATTTGCCTAGCCCTCATGTCAGCCGATAAGAAATAACCTATGAATAATGCGCGCAAAATTAATGAAAGTTAAAACCGAAATAGTGCATTTTGCTTTGTTACAAACGTACCAATACGGTGAAACTAAACGAATTCGAAAAATCAAATCTTAAATCCTTTGCGAATTCTAACAATACATGCAAAGTGGTGATTATGTTTGCGAATACACCATCAAATCAAGCAAATATATTACAAATTCAGCCTCTGTCTTGTGAGCGCTACGCTTGAACTGTACTAGTAATACCAAGAAATCGATGCTTATTATATCGACGCTTATGTGCACGCTCATGTGTCTGTAGGACAGGATCTGATAAAATATAATTGTTTCCTTTGATCGTGGTTTTCACATAATCCTTCAGAGGTGTGATTACACGACCTGGACCTGCTATGGAATCCCGCAGTTTAATTTTTGAGTTTAAATAACGTATATATCTCTTGTAAGAGCTCTACATGGTTACATCAGCGTACAGGGGGTGTTAGAAAGTGTAGTAAAAATGGGAACGGTTGTAAAAAGTACACATTTTTTATTAAATGCGTTTAAAGAGGGGTTGGCGCTTAGGCATGGCTCCAGCTGCTCCTTTCTCTTACATAAGATATTGCTTCATGAAGTTATCCGTAACAATAAAGTGATGCACAATTCACGCACAAAAATGCCCTCTCACAAAAGCAGTGTTCACGCGTCAATAGCACTGTTCACACATTGGGCAAGCATATGTTACACGATATAGTAATGTTGTAGTAGAGATCAGGTGAAATCTCATGCAAAGTAAATGTAGCACGAATTTTGAATAATGCAGTGTGACTGTCTCGTAGCACAAAAAAGACAGTATTTAAGACACTTAAGAAAGGGGAGAAAAAGAATAAGGCATTAAAAAACTGCGAAAACTACGGCGCATTCTCACGTGCACAAATGCTCTGCTGTTTTTTCTCTTTGTGATATTCGTTTCATCATTCGTAATAGCTTTCTTTCTTATTCTTCGTGTGCTGTTCTATTGCGTTATTTCCTGCCTCCTCATTTATCACTCTGCTGGCTTAGGGGAGCTGCAAGCCACTGTCAAAGCCTAACGATACTCGCCCGCAATATTCGATATGAAGCATTAATTACTATGAAGAGTATGCCCTAAGAACTCATTAGAGAACTTTGATCAGAAGGACGTTACGTTTTCTTCTCACCTCGCACTGTTCATGTAATTTAGGCACCAAAGACAAGAGGCGGCTGCCGCTTACGCTGTATCGCCTGCCCACTTTTGAAATAGAGCGTTACGTCTCGCGAAAAAATTGGGATTTAATCCCGGAAATTGGCACTTCGAGTGCTCTTGAAGTTGTCGCTAGGCCTATATGACAAAACAGCTCTTACAGCATTGGGCCGTTGTGCCACTTAGTGACCTTGCACTCTTGCGCTGTGCTGTCTGATATCACATAGGCTTTGTTCTTGCCTAAGGTCATTGATTACAATTATCAGCTTATCCTGTAGGTGTCAAATTGCGACATACCACATGTTGTTGGAAGCCATATAAGATGGAGTCAGTGTCGACGAATGTCACTTTGGTCTGCAGGCAACGTGTTGGACCTCACGGGTAGGTTTATCACCTGTAAGTATTATTTCATCCACTCAACAAAAGCTTTGTCATGGATCCCAGTAGCGACCGTTGTGCGCAAACAGGCACGGTGCTATTGCATTACGAAAACGCAACTGCTTCCTAAGTGCCTAAAACGTCATAAAACTACGACACTGACAGGAAATGCTGCATACTGTTCGACATGTAATAAAATAGATTGTCAGTTTCTTCGTTATGCTAATTACAGTTCATTCTTCTGTGCTGAAGGGCTTCATATTTGTTGTCAAAGAAAAATTTAGTAATTCGTAGTTATGATTACTAGCAAACCATATTAGAGTGTGAGGTTTACGCGACCATATCTTAATTTTTTGAATGTTGACTGGAACTAATAAATTCTCGCCATTTTCTAGAGCGCAAACGAGTTGCTGGCATCGGAGGTCGGGATCATGCAGCAAGTAATCGCAACCATCCTGCTTCTGAGCGTCTTTCTCTTCACAGGTAAGCTACGAATCTTCATTACGCATAAGTCTTACGCAATTAAAAGTCAATGAAGCAGTGATTTTTTATTATTTACATATATACGCACACTTCATTTTCTCGACGAAACTATATCGAATACTGGAATAAACTGGTTGTTTGATTACAAAATTGAATATTACCACTTTCAACACATTAAGCTGTCTATACAACTTCAATTCTTCTTCCACCTTTTCTTGTCTTGTATTGTGTTTTAGGCATCGAGTTTCATTTTATGCAAGTTTTCTTGTGGCTTGTCTCGACTTTATGAGTGTGCTATCTCCTTCGAGCTGTTGTCATAATACTTAAGCATTTTTCATTGGTTTACACAATGTACGAACTTCACCACCGCTTCTCCTTGTGAAATAATTCGTTATATATTTCCAAGAGAAAACAGAAGATACCCATAACAGGTCACTATAGCAGTGAATGATACCTCGCTTGTCATCGTGGAAATTTGTTCCAATTTATTCAAAAGAATGTTGGCAGACACAATCTACAGTTTTATGAAATATTTTGTGAGCACTTGATTCATACAATATGCTGGTCAATTTGTTTCCTAAATTTTTTTTTCTAGCGCCTGCTTACAAACTTCCTGAAGATGATTTCACTGTGGAAGCCGCATTTGGTGTGGGTTCCAGGGAGGCTGCCAAGGAAGCCATCTTAGTAGGGCACATTCTGCGTATCGCGGCAAGTGAGCTTGAGAAAAACGATCCTGAAGACAACGAGGTGAGTAATGGGGCAACGTAACTGCCTTTGCACGCGCATTGATGTAGTGAAGAAAGGGCATTTGACAAGCACCCGTTTGTTGCACGAAGCCACAAGGAAATATAAACGAACTTCGCTGGAAGCTTCTCGCTGAAAACTTCGTGCTGGTCCGGGTACCGAACCCACGATTATCGCTTTTACGGGGTGGTCGCTCTACCAGTAGAGTTATTCAGGAAGCTGCCAATTGGCAGCGCGAGGGTGAATTCATCGGTAACTCAAAGCACATGGGCACGCATTAATGTACAAGGTATTTGATGGGACTGGTTGGTGCATTGTAGATGATGAATAAAACAGCGCTTAAGACGGGACGACTCTGTCTCTTCAATTTGTCCTGTTATATGTGCTGTTTTACACTTCATACACAGATTATTGCAAATAAGCTCTGCGGAATCCCGCAAGGCGGCGGCAGGGTTAAGAAAGGGGAATTGACAACCACCTGTTAGTAGCACAAGGCTGCAAAAAAATTCAAACAGATTTCTTACAAATAAAGCTTCTTAGCAACTGAAACGTTCGTCCTGGTCCGGGTATCGAAGCCGGTGCCGTCGCTCTACCAATTGAGCTAACCAGGAAGCTAGTAATTGGCAACACCAGGGCGAATTCATGAACAACTCGACAGACATGGACACATATCACTGCAAATCAGTTCTGCAGTAATATGAACCATTCTGCAAAGCTCAAGCGCCTAAAACTGGACACAGTGCCCTATGTGAGTACTACTGCAAATCAGTTCTGGAGAATTTCGTGAGGTGGCGAGATTCCTTGCTGGATTCCGCAGTACTGATTTGCAAGAATTTGTGACCATGTGCGTCCAGTTGTCGATGCATTCGCTCTCGCACTCGGGTAGCAGTTCGGGCTATAGTTTGCACTATATGGTGTTTGGCGTAATCGCGCGGAAAAACCGTTGCCCCCTTAGTCTTTTGCCGTTTTTCCGCGCTATTACGCCAAAGATTGTTTAATTGCTAGTTTTAGTTTTAATGCATTTCAGTTTATTGCTTCGCAGATGAAGTTGTAGGCCTCTAAGAAGGGTCAAGGGGTCACGTTTGACCTTAACTTATATTAATGCCCTCTTTTTACGGCAGCGTTATCTACACAGCGGGACAACATGGCCCGTTGTATGGCGTTGCTAGCAACGTGTGTTGAATGGCAAGATTGTGACCAGCACGATCAGCTTCTGATGGCTGCGCGGTGCACCTTTTCAAGAACAAGCGGCTATGTCCCTTACAAAAATATACGTGGACAGTCTATAGACTGCCTGAACCCATCTTTAGACAGTCTATAGACAGTCTACTTACATTTTAAGGGGTTATTTGAAAATTAACTACAATTGTACGAACAAGAGTGTAAACAAATTGCAAATGTCAAACGACACCTGGTCGAAGGTAAACACGTTGATATATTTTGAGAATGAATGAGTTCGCGCTGGGAAAAAGCTATACACAGGTGAACTGTGTTGCTTTTCCTTCTCTGGCAAATGCCTAAACAATTTTCCATATCCTAAGCGGTGCTGTAGAACCCTTCACATACAAACACAGTTCTTACTTGTGCAATGAAACGTTCCAAGTCGGGTTGACACTTTCGTTCATCATGACTTGATGTGTGCGCTCGAAACAATTCCTCGCTCAAAATGTTTGAAGAACCAAAAAAAAGACGCATTTTTCGATGTATTCATAACATTTACCATGCATTTCTACGCCCTTATATAAAAGCCTAAGAATACCACTTTGAGCTCAACGGAATAAAAGAACTGTTTTGTTTATCTGTATTCTTGATTTCAGGCAGACGAGTACTCCTTCAAATCCTTCTGGGCAAAGCTGAAAGAGGCAGTAAGGAAGGGTGCTGAAAAAGCCGCCGTTTTTTTCTATGACCTGGGAAAGGAAGTGAAAAGCTCCATAAAAGAAGTCGTCAAAGCAGCTGCGGATGCAGCAGTCGAGGTAGCGAAAGAGAAAGCCAAGGAAAAGGCCGTCCTCATTGTGACAAAAATCATGGACAAGATCGCTGCCCAAACGGACTCGTCAGAGCTCAAGAGCAACGGCGACTTTATCAAGCATTTGAGCAAGGCTCTTGAGCAAGTTGGGCGATCGCTGATAGGGCAAGGCTCAGAAATTCTTAGAGAATAACATCAACTTCAGAATTTCTGAACGGGGTGCAAGTGGTGACATACTTTTAAAAGCTAGGAAGAAGTGCCCCGATTTGTGTACAGAGTGTTTCAAGAAATGTGATCGAAAATCTTTAAAACTAGGAGAAATGAAATATTCACTCGCTGCCTTGATAATAACTTTTTCAATAGCGGCGTACATTTCAAGATGACTAGACAGATCAATTACCGCAGTAATTAAAGAAATGAATTTATTTAAATATTTAATTAGCGGAAACAGGCGGTCGGGTCAAATGGGAGAACTGAAGCCCTTCGTGCAAAGAGCTCATTGCATCGCTGCGATTTCGATAAAGCGCCCTCCGCTAATTATTGCGGAGTAATGAAATTCGACGAAATTCACCGGCAAAAGCGAAACAGAAGAGTGGAGGAGCATGAGTAACAGACAAACAGCATGACGACGTCACTGTTCACGACAACGACTGCAGTGGTCTTAATTCTTCCGTCTTCGGTAACGTACGTGTGCGATGCGTCCCCCCCCCCCCGCTCACGTGATGATGTAGATCGATGATTGGTTGTACTGCGACCGCTAATTCTAGACGTCCTGGTAGAGTGGGGCAGTTGCGCTCTTCCTCGATTTGGTTTCGGTTTCGCCGGCGATGTTGGTCAAATTTCATCACTCTGCCAAAATTTCGAGCAGCTGCTTTTTGAAAATCTTAAACGGGATTGGAATCTCGACGGAAAGTGCTCCAGTTCTCCTATTTGACAAGACCACCTGTCTGCATGATTTGAAAAGTTACTTAATTTAACCTCCTTAATTACCGCCGTAATTGATAGCTGTGGTCCCGTTAAGATGTCTGCTGCCACAGAAAGAGTAACGACGATCGAAGCGAGCAAATATTGCATTTTCCTATTTTTTGGGGTTCAGACAGATTTCTTGAAACACCCTGGATATGTACTGCATATACTTTAGGATACCCTCATTGTAGAGTGTGTTATTAAATTAAGAAAGGTGATGCTTTCAGAAAAGAAAAATACTTCGTTATGCTCGTGGACATTGCCTTCGACCTTTCTCCCCATGGCTTTTCGTCTGCCATCCTTTCTTCACCAAGTGGCTCGAAAAGCCATGGGCAGCCGGTAGAAAGCCATGGGGCGAAAACTGGAGCCGGTAGGCTCCAGTTTTCTCCCCATCCCCAATCAGCACGTAGCACCGTTCTATCAAGGGAAGGATGAGCGTACAGAGATAAAACTCTTGAATCTCACTGCAGAAGTTTCCGGCAGCGCTGGTCTTGGTCAAACCCTCTACTGCAATGCGCATGCTTGGTTTTCAGATTGTGACCAAGATAACATTTCCCTGTATGTTACAAAAACATTGTTGGTATTCATGAATGTTTGAACGGAACGCAGCCCAAGCTTCCTTCGTTTGTGCATAGCACCAGCATCGAGTGTTTTCCTCGCTATAAACATCCACTTGTCGTCGAGGAGGAGCATTTCTGTACGATGGCGCGACATGTTCAAACGATGAAGAAAGAGGCATCATGAATGAAATAAGATTTCGATGTTGCTGCCTGGAATGTGCAACTGAAGCTGGAGATATGCTGCTACCTTCGCTGCTTCTATCTTTCCATTTCTTCTGTCTCTCTTTCACCCCTAAACCACGCGTAGGTAGCGCGATTCAAATATACTCACCACATAGTGTACAAATGTGCGAGCATCGATACGTCGGTCGCGTCCACGAGGCATTTGTTGCAACCAACATCGGCCATCCTGGACAATCGACTTCAACGAGGAGGACGCAAGAGTAATTTCCCAACTTGTCTAGCAACTTATACACGAAAATGACAACCACGTGCATTTAGGATTAGTGTCGGGTTAAACTGCAGGTGCTTCACTAAGGGGAAATGAAACTGCTTAGCACTCAACAGTCGAACACCGTGCCGAAGCGATAGTAGAAGCGATATTTAAGGTTTACATGTCAACATAATTTTATAATAATAATTGTCTGGAGTATCACACGCCAAAGCCATGATATGATTATCAGAGATGTCGTAGTGGAGCGCTCCAGATGGGTTTGACCTGGGGTATAACGTTCACTGACACCGCACAGTACAAGATGCATTTAGCCGCAATCGAAATGCGACCACCGCGGCCAGAAAGGAACCCGCGTCTTCCTGGTCAGCAGCCGTGTACTTTAACCACTGGGGTACAGCGGCAGTGTCATTTGATGTTGCAGGACGCGATAAGTGCCGCAGGTCTGTCACGTATACGCGCAAAAAAGCAACTTCCAACGAATGAAAAATGAACGGCTCTCGCTGCAATTGTATAAACGACTACGTGAACATGGGTCTTCTAAACTAAAATAGTCATCTGACATACACGTACGCATCTGCGGTGTAGAATGTACACCACTCGCCACCCACGCGACGGTCCTGGTTTCCGTTCCCGTCGTGTACTTGTGTGTCATGCCTGCGCACTGTGCACTACTGATTTGTGTTTTTACACGAAACCTCAGACGCGCGTCTGAGCAAGACGTTGCCATGTAAAAATAAAGAGCGGGCAGTTATGCATAAACACAAAGAAGGCCACCGATGGCTTTTGTGTTTTGTTTTTTGCTCTGCATAGAAAGTATCGTCGTTGTGACCTCTTCCTCTTGAGACGCGGTCAATGGCGTCAGTAGGATTGTACTGAGAGTGTAGCGCTAGCGCCCAATGACGCGTAGCGATATTGGGAGGCCTTTCGATAATGCTTACGAGAATCGGAGGGACCTGGCAGGATCGTCGCCAAGAGGAGGACAATGCCATCAGAGATCGATGAAGAGAGTGGCCCGCTTACCCGACTTTTGTAATCTCAGTTCCTTAAATTGCCGGCGAAAGGCTTTTGGGGCATCGACAGCGGCGACTGACAGACGATCAAGGAGCTGCAGAATGTGACAGATGTTCACACCGGTGAGCGAGACGTCACCTTCGCTACACCCACGAGCGCTTCTACTGAGGTATGTTTCATCGCTAGAACAACTATAGCCACGTAAATTAACCTCAAGCGTAATGTCATAGCTATTCCTATATCACGGTCCTACGTCTCTGTCGGGTTCAGCATCTCCACGATTCTTGTCGCGCTGCTCAAGAATCGGCCGATGAGCGGCTTAAGAGAAACGGTAGCCGTTAAAGAGAAACCACCATTGGCGGTCTTCACTTTGCAGCCAACATGGCCGCGCGATCATGAACAGCATGGCCATGTTAGGGTGTGAATGAATAATATGGTATGAATAACGCCTTTGGACATACTACAGGCAGAAATAGAGACATATTAAAAAAAAACAAAAGCACGCAGCTTGAAAATTTTTATTGCGGTAGTAGTTATATCGACACTTCCGGGTTTTCGCCATGCGCGACACTAGCTGCGCCACCAGGTATATATATACATGGGGCACAATGTCGACCACGGTAAACAGCCGGGGGTGTCCATATATCTATATATATATATATATATATATATATATATATATATATTGTGATGCCGAGAAACAAGAGACATAGACACAACGCCTGTTCAATAGGCCGGCTGTTCTATTCTCTACTTCTTCTTTCTCTGCCTCGATCTCCCTTCCCGCGCGCCCGAACATCGGAGTCTTTGTCATCACACTCGGCCATGACTGCAAGCGCGCGGAGCTGCCGGCAGTGTCTCTGGTGGGCGGCTTTGGCTGCATCGCAGTGGACGGTCCCGGCCACGCTGTGACTTGGCTCGTGGACCTGCCGTAATTGGGTCTGGTGGGCGACCCTGGCCGTGATGCAGCGGTCGTCGCACGCCAAGCAGACAATCGTTGTGCCGCCTCAGCTTGACGCTCTGGTCTTTATCTGCGTTTGCGTGCAGAGCCGGCGAAGACTTGCGCAACGCAGAACGCGTGCGAACTCGGACAGGCAGCGGGACGGGATCGTCGTTATTTGACAGAGCAGCATCTCCCTCGCGGTCATCGTACTCTTTTGCTCTGCGGTGACTGTCCGAAGGATCAGTGGTGAGTCCTGTAGCGACGAGAACAGCTTCGTCTTGATCTGCGCGGCGTTCAGGCGGTACGCCCGTAGCCAGAACGAAGTGCGTCGCGTCATCAGCAGGCTCGCACGCCATGTAGCCCGAATTGTCGATGCCGACACCGTCTGCATCGATAGGCCCGGCCATGTTGTCGTCAGGAGATCTTGACGAAACGGCCAGATGTTCGACGATTGTGAATTCGTTTGCATTGGCTTCTGCGAGTGAAACGCTCGCACACTCGGCCAATGACTGCCGCGATTTCCGGGGCTGTGACTTGCAAGTGATGGTCGAATATGGAGTGGCGGTTCGTCCATTGTTTCCAACTTGTTGCGAGGAAACTGACGTCAGACAGCAGGCCGACGGCTCCGTGCGCTCTAGTGCTGACCAGCTTAGAGGCCGCGTCGGGGCCCGCTGTGAATGGGATGTGGTCTCGGCGTCTATCCGGGATGGTATGGTGTCAGATACCGGGGCAGGAAGTGGTGCGCCTGGTTTCGGAGGTATGTGCGTACCAGGACAGGTTGTCAAACTGCCCGCCGGTGAGCTGCAATGCGCAGTTGCAGCCTCGAGGTGGTTCTCCTCCTGAGCTCCAACCTCGGTCGCAGTCAGATTGGCCTCGGTGGTCGCATAGAAGTTGGAGGGTGTCCGGCCAAAAGCAGCAATGAGCTTGAAGCTCCACTCCGCCCAGGACTGCTGCCGCACGCTTTCGAATCTATGCCACGCCGCGGCAGCATGCCGAAGGCGGTCAATGGCCACGCACCATTTCCGTTGGTCCGTCCACGCTTGACGAGCTCCTAGAGCGTTGACGGTGGCCACCCAATGGTCGGCGTCGTCCTGGAAGCCGCGGAACTCCGGTAGTTCGCAGGCAGCCGGTGATGGTGATACGGCAGCCGAAACTCCGGAGCATGACGACGCCAAGCAGCCTAGTTGGTATGAGAGCTCCGTGAGGGCATTCAGGAGCTTTCTGCGGCTCTCGGGTGAGCTCTCTTCATGGTCTTGCGAGGCGGCGGCGGCCAACGCGGCATTGAGTGAGTGCAGTGCTGGCAAGGCGGCAGGGCACAGCACGGAGATTGACGCTGCCAAGGCGTTCACCGTTACTCGGAGTCCCATGATGGTGGCGGAAAGCTCGGCGGCGCTCTCGGGCGAGCCGCATGAGGAGCCAGTGGTGACGTCCGAGGATTTGGACACAA
Organism: Rhipicephalus sanguineus; assembly: GCF_013339695.2. Classification (NCBI taxonomy): domain Eukaryota; kingdom Metazoa; phylum Arthropoda; class Arachnida; order Ixodida; family Ixodidae; genus Rhipicephalus; species Rhipicephalus sanguineus. The sequence goes on from NC_051178.1 coordinate 90,519,260, forward strand.
TCGGTGTACTCACATAGGAGGGACCCTTGTCCGAGGGAGCTTGGACAGCACCCCTAAGCGGCTCGGGTGCCGATGGAGCACCGAGTAAGCCGTTGTCGCTGCGGGAAGCGTGGATGGCATTCCCAGGCAACGGTAGGCCGTGTACTGTCGTGGCGGCGCCGGGGAAAGCCTGCCCTTGAGCCACTGAGGAGGCCTGGACGCCGTCCTTGCATGGTGGCACAGGTGCTTCCGGCAGAAGTAGCGAGACGGGCTGCATAATCGTTCCTTGGAGGGAAGGTCCGCAGCGCCAATGAGCCACGAGGGCGCACTTACGGTTGATAGTTCGTAGACTGCGCCATTGTGATGCCGAGAAACAAGAGACATAGACACAACGCCTGTTCAATAGGCCGGCTGTTCTATTCTCTACTTCTTCTTTCTCTGCCTCGATCTCCCTTCCCGCGCGCCCGAACATCGGAGTCTTTGTCATCACAATATATATATATATATATATATATATATATATATATATATATATATATATATATATATATATATAACACCGCCTCTTCAGCTTTCAGAAAATTATGTCTACTTCGCCACAAGCTTAAACATGCATCCCCTGACGTGAAAACTTTAGCCTATACCACTTTTATCAGACCCAAATTAGAATACGCCTGCATTATTTGGGATCCTTTCACCAAAACCAATATTAATACTCTTGAAAGAATACAGACAACAGCCATGCGATTCATTTTTTCTAAATACAGCCGCGAGGATTCTGTAACTGATCTTATACGTTCTAACGGTTCTCACACACTTCAAATGAGACGTAAAATATCCCGACTGAAGTTCCTCCATTCTTTGTTAAATCGTGAATTTTTTTTTAGATCCCAGTCCTTTCATAACCCTTTCTGAGACTAGGAAAACCCGTCATTCCCATTCCCTCACACTCTCCCATTATGTTGCCAGATCTAAACTCTTTAAATATTCTTTTTTTCCCCGCACCATAGAAGAATGGAACCTGATACCTTTTGATCATCTCGACTCGACTGAATCAATACAGAATTACTTCCTCACTATTTCCTAATTATTTTTTATTTAGAGTTGTTTTTATCTTTACTTTACTTGTTTATGATACCAAATTGTGCATTGTACGTGTATTTATGTTGTGCCCTGCCCCTCCTGCATGGGCCACATGGCCTGCAGTATTTTGTAAATAAAAATAAATAAATATATATATATATATATATATATATACTGTAGTGCTGACACAGGGCCCGTAAGTAAAAGTTAAAGAACGACAAGCAGCTCGATAGTTGCAGCGCCACTGAAGCACAAAGAAGGACGCCCGAAGTGAACGCGCAGGTATACACTGGACAAGCCTAAACTAACAACTGTCACAATTGTTATGTATATATGCTTTGGCAACGCACCGCAAGTGTTGACAATGGTTGTTTGTTTGTTGGTTTCCTCAAAATTATGGCACATACCCACTCTGGGGGATTCCCAAGACTGCGTGTGGACATTGGAGAATCAGACGCTCTTAGTTATTGCTTTTTATATTAAACTGCGGCGCGTGGGGCGGCCCCTCTGCGCCTCCTGCCACCGGAGACGTCTAATGCAAGGTGTGCCCGATGTTCCTTTTTTTGTTCGTTCCACATCACGAGTGGGTACAGAAAGGGGACACTTTGCCGTGCTGCGTCTCAATGGCAGTTTTCAGATTAAAAGAAAATGTAGGAGCGTTGCGTGATAGAAAACCCGCTCAAGCTCCTCGGAGATCTGCGTACCACCAGCGCTAAATGGTGAACATAAATAGCTCGCCGTTATTTCGCCGCCGCATACATGGCCTGTGGTTGAGTTGTCTAACGCAGGGCGCTGGGAAGCGAAGGGCCTCTGGTTCGAATCCCTGGTCGGGTATTTCAGAATTTTTCTCCTGCTTTATTTTTCTTTGTGACTTTTTCATTTATACACATACATATCGCCGCATCCACTCTGCACAGCGACAACAAAGAAGAGCTCGCGCAGCAAGAGAGGAAGACGAGGTTCACGCCCGATCCCTTTTTTCTAATGCCTCGCATAACTAAAGTGAGCTGTGCTACGAGTATATCCGACTTCTGCTGTTTCTGCGTCGTGACACTGGTGGAGGCGCTGGGTACATGTTCGGGACACCTGCCAGCAGCCCCGCATCTAGCCCAGAAAGACTTCCGCGCGTAGACACACCCGTTCACCGCACCAGCCGCCGCCTGTTGGGCCTGAGCCCAGAGTTCGGTCCTTTGCCAGAAAGGATGACCGCGCCTGTAAGCAGTGTCCCAGACATGACCAGCTCAAGCGCGACACAGGTGACTGTTTTGAACCCTCAAATTCCGGTGGACTTCCACGGCAACACCTATGAGGACGCAGATAACTGGCTCGAGGAGTTCGAACGCGTAGCGAACGTTAACGGGTGGAACGCCGGACAGAAGTTGGGCTACGTGTACTTCCCTCTTCAAGACGGAGCCCGAACATGGTTCACGAATCGCGTGTGGTCATCGTGGGACGAGTTCCGGCGGAAGTTCCTGGACACTTTCGCAAGCACCGAAAGACGAGAGCATGCACAGCGACTCCTGGAATCACGGATTCAGAAGCGAAATGAATCTGTTGCGATGTTTGTTGAGGACATGGCCCGTCTATTTCATCGGGCAGATCCGGATATGTCCGAAGCCAAAAAGATCAGCCACATCATGCGCGGCGTTAAGGAGCAGCTTTTTGCTGGTTTCGTGCGCAGCCAGCCTACGAGCGTCGAAGAATTTTCTAAGGAGGCGATAGCCATCGAACGCGCACTGCACCTACGCTACCGCCAGTATGACCGCCCAAACAACAGTGGGCCAGTCAGCGCCACAGCCGTGACCGCAGTGACAACACCTGACGAGCGTTCTTTGCGCCAACTAATACGAGAAATCGTAGAAGGAGAGGTGAAGAAGCTCGTTGCCACGCCGAATGACTGCGCAATTGCGTCAGTCACCGAAGTTGTGCGTCAGGAGATAAGGCAAGCGCTTTCGCTTCCCGAGCCGAACATCGACAATGTTAAGCCATCGTATGCAGACATTGTCCGTCGACAGCCATCGAATCGGCCGCCACCGCAGCAGTACCATCAGCCACAGCCGCCGACAGCGCCTTGGTACTACAGGGAAACTTCGACGCCGATGCGACCACCACTTCGAAAAACCGACATTTGGCGTACCCCTGACTACAGGCCCTTGTGCTTTCATTGTGGGGAAGCAGGCCACATCGTTCGGTATTGCCCTTATCGCGTCGCAGGGTACCAAGGCTTTCCGCCCACTACTCCTCGGCGCCATTTCAATGGAAGACCTCACATCGAAACGAGTATGACGACTTCGCGGGATGATTCTCCTGGGTTCCGTTCGCGCTCACCCTCTCCAGGACGTTATTCCCCCTCTAATAGACGTACCCCCACTGACATGGCGAGAGGGAGGTCTCCCAGCCCACGCCGGGGAAACTAAAAGCAGCGACCTCAGTGGGAAGGTTGCGAATCGTCGAAAAGCTGAAAATCCCCCATTACTGCTGAACGAAGAGCCGAAAATTGGCAATGACTCGACGACAAATCAGATTGTTACCGCCGACATTACACTTAAGATTGACGGTCACGACGTGACGGCACTGGTCGACACTGGTGCGGACTTTTCAATAATGAGTGAGAATCTGGCAAATAAGCTCAGGAAGGTGAAAATGGAATGGACGGGACCGCAGATTAGAGGAGCTGGAGGGCAGATGCTCACACCTACTGGAAAGTGCACTGCAAGAATCAAGATAGGGGATTCATCATTCGTCGCAGCTTTCGTTATTCTTTGCGAGTGTTGTAAACAGGCAATCCTAGGGATGGATTTCTTGCGTGAATACGGCGCCATCATCAGTATACCGGACGGTGTCCTGACCTTTTCGGCGGATCATAGCGCACCGCTACAGCGCAAGTCCCTGCGTGTCATCGGCGACGTGACCATACCACCGTTATCGTGCCGCCTTGTCTCAATCACGTGCAACACGCAGCATACCGGAGAAGGTATCACTGAACAAGCATCGACGCTTTTACTCACTCGAGGTGTTGCCATTGCCAGAAGTCTCGTCAGTATCGTGTCCGGGCAAGCAGAGGTCCTGATGACGAACTTCAGCAACGAGCGTCGACACATTACAGAGGGCACTACAGTTGCTTACTTCGACGAGATTTTAGACGCCCGCGAGTGTTTTGCAGTGCAACAGGAAGAGACGCCAGCCGCTTCAGCACCACCACCTGTTGACGTGAGCATGGATTTATCACCAGCGCAGAGGCAGCGTCTTGTAGATATTCTGCACCAGTTCGAAGATTGTTTCTCATCGACCTAGAGGGTAAATCAAACGCCACTGACGAAGCACCGGATTATAACGGAAGAGACAGCAAGACCAATTCGACAAAATCCATACCGCGTAGCACCGAAAGAGCGCGAAGCAATCCAAGAACAAGTGCAGAAAATGCTCGACGATGACGTCATCCAGCCGTCAAAAAGCCCTTGGGCATCACCGGTAGTGCTGGTTAATAGGAAAGACGGAAGCTTACGCTTCTGTGTCGACTACCGCAAGCTGAACCGCGTGACAAAAAAAGACGTATACCCATTACCGCGTATATACGATTCGCTTGAAAGGCATGCACGCTTCTTCTCGATGGTGGACCTCAAAAGTGGGTACTGGCAAATTGAGGTCGATGAGCGAGACAGAGAAAAGACTGTATTTGTAACGCCTGATGGGCTTTACGAGTTTAAAGTCTTGCCCTTCGGGTTGTGCTCAGCTCCAGCAACATTTCAGAGACTAATGGATACCGTCCTATCAGGCCTTAAGTGGCAGACTTGTCTGGTATATCTAGACGGCGTCATTGTTTTCTCAGAAACATTTGACGAACACCTAAGACGGCTGCTAACGGTATTTCGAGCAATATGGTCTGCCGGGCTGACACTGAAACCTGAGAAATGTCATTTCGGTTTCAAGGAACTTCAGTTCTTAGGACATGTTGTGAGCCATGAAGGTGTTCGTCCAGACGCCGACAAGATCGCGGCCGTCAGAAAATTTCCGGCGCCAACGGATAAGAAGGCAGTGAGACGTTTTCTTGGCCTCTGCGCATACTACCGCAGATTTATTGCCAATTTCTCGCACATAGCATCGCCTTTAACACGCCTAACGAGAGAAGACGTTCCCTTCGTTTGGGGCGACGATGAGCAAGCGGCATTTGACGATCTGCGACAGCGCCTGCAGACACCACCTGTGCTTGCTCACTTTGACGAGGACGCTCCTACCCTGATCCACACACATGTCAGCAACGTAGGATTAGGCGCTGTACTCGTCCAGTGGCAAGACTCAGCCGAGCGCGTGATCGCTTACGCAAGTAGGATGCTTTCCCGTGCCGAGTATAATTACTCCACAACGGAAAAGGAATGTCTTGCTGTCGTAAGGGCAGTCATGAAGTTTCGCCCTTATCTCTACGGCCGTTCCTTCCACGTAGTCAGCGACCACCACTCTCTTTGCTGGCTGACCAACTTGAAGGACCCACCTGGTCGGCTAGCACGTTGGAGCTTACGCCTTCAAGAATTTGATATGACGGTCGTGTATAAGTCGGGACGGCAACACTCCGACGCCGATTGCTTATCCAGGTCACTGATAAAGCAAGACGATGCCCCAGAAGATGATGACATGGCGTTTGTAGGAGTAGTCGACACGGCCACGATTTCGTGTAAGCAGAAAGAAGACAGCGAGTTGCTTCCCCTTATTAATTTCTTGAATGGCCGGACTGCAAGCATTCCTAGGACATTTGCAAGGAGCCTGCCTTCAATCTGCTTGCGCAGTGGTGTGCTATATAAGAAGAACTTTTCTTCCAGCGGAAGCACCCACCTACTTGTCGTCCCGACGTCCATTCGTGAAGAGGTGCTGAGAGCTTGCCACGATGAGCCGACGTCCGGCCATCTCGGATACACGCGCACATTGGCCAGAATCCAACCAAAATACTACTGGCCAAGGCTTCCAGCCACTGTGAAGCATTACGTGCGCACGTACCTCGATTGTCAACGACAAAAATCGCCACCTTTAAAACCAGATGGATTGTTACAACCAGTTCAAGTGCCCACCGTGCCGTTTGCCCAAATTGGAATGGACCTTCTAGGAGCATTTCCGACTTCGCATGCTGGAAACAAATGGGTAATAGTCGCCACCGATTATCTTACGCGCTACGCAGAAACAAAGGCTCTATCAAACGGCACCGCCGTAGAAACCGCACGGTTCTTCACTGAAAACATCGTTCTGAGGCATGGTGCTCCGACAGTCATAATAACGGACAGAGGTACCGCTTTCACGGCCACGCTCCTGAAGACAGTGCTTGAGCTCAGCGGAACAGCTCATCGTAGAACTACCTCCTACCACCCACAAACCAACGGCTTAACAGAACGTCTCAACAAGACAATTGCCGACATGCTGAGTATGTACATAGACGTGGATCATAAAAAATGGGACGACATTCTACCGTACGTCACGTTCTCCTATAATACAGCTCAGCAGGGAACTACGCGAAGGACGCCATTTAGTCTTCTTCATGGCCGTGAAGTGACAACGATGCTTGATGCTATGTTACTGTATGACTGCAATGATACCGACACGGACGCTGAAACTTTTACTCAACGAACTGAAGAGGCGAGGCAGCTTGCACGCGTCCGAATACCCCGGCAGCAGAGTTACGACGCACAACGTTATAACTTGCGACATCGATACGTCAGCTATCAACCAGGCGAGAAAGTGTGGGTCTGGAGCCCTATTCGCCGACGGGGAATTTCTGAAAAATTACTCAAGCGGTATTTTGCTCCCTACAGTGTTGTGCGACGCCTAAGTGACGTGAACTATGAGGTTATCCCGGACAGTCACTCGCGAGCTCGCCAGCACAAATAGGAAATCGTGCATGTTGTACGAATGAAGCCCTATTGTGCAGATTAACTTCCATTATACGTCTACTACACCGTCTTTTGTAGTAGTGCATCGGGACGATGCTCTCCCTGGAGGGAGGCAAATGCCGCATCCAATCTGCACAGCGACAACAAAGAAGAGCTCGCGCAGCAAGGGAGGAAGACGAGGTTCACGCCCGATCCCTTTTTTTCTAGTGCCTCGCATAATTAAAGTGAGCTGTGCTACGAGTATATCCGACTTCTGCTGTTTCTGCGTCGTGACAATATACATAGCCGGGACATGACGGCGACGGCGACTGCAAAAGTCCGCCGAGAGTGTCCATATAATTGCTATCGCAATAAAGTTTGCACAGAAAGGACTGACGTTTAGGCCACGGCACCGGCCTTCGTCGGTGTCCGACGTCGTCGCCCCTTCGACGAAGGCCGGTCCCGCGACCGAAACACCAGTCCTTTCTGTGCGATTGAATAAATTCAAGCACGTTGGAAAAATCGCACAGAACGGACTGGCGTTTCGCTCGCGTGACCGGGCATGCAACTCTCTCGAGGGGTTCAGCAGATGGCTTCTAGCTTCGTACGAGTTATGTTTTCGTCACAACACGTTTCATCACGTTGGCGCTGATGCCATAGACCACACTAAGGTCACTTCGCACGCTTCATGAGCCGTATTTGCTAAAGGAGTGAGCTGCTAGCCTGTTTCGCATTTATTGTTTTGCACTCGCGGTGTAACTGTCTTTTTTTAGCGTTACTGCTCACTAATTGTTCCAAAGATATAGGACAAGTGCCGATGTACCGTTAGACATCGCTGAATGTTGTCTTGTGCTCGTGCTCTATAATTCTCTGACAGGAACTGCGGACATATGCTGTTAAAGTGGCCACCCTCCTATTGTTTTCAGAATGCATGTAGAATGACACCCTGATATGGCAGTCCCGAATGCAGCTTCCTCTTTCACGAATATGTCATTCTGAGGTTGTAACACAAGGTGGCGATAGGGTCAGTAACCTGTTTACTCGCTTTCGTTTGCCATTCAAGGTTATCTGGTTGCGACTCACAGGAAAGTGATAATGGCGAGATATGGGGCGGGTGTACACTACATAAGTAAGTGGGCAGTCCTATGCTTAGTGCGACCTTGTGCTCGACTCACGCCTTCTCTGAGCATCAACGGGTGAGTTCACTTTATTGCATACCAGGAGACATTCCGTACGTCTACACCACAGTTCGCTGTCAACTGCATAAGAAATATCGATAAACATTTGGCTACATGCTTCAGTTTAACACCCGGAATTTTAGAAAACTGTGCCTTTAAAGAGATAACTTTGCATTCACTCGTAGCAGTTGCTATCAAAATGCGCACTTGCGAGATAGGAGATTTAGAGAAGTAGAAATATCGCTATTGTTTTTATACCCTGCACATTCCGAAAGTAAAGCGATGCTTATTGTCTCTGCTTGCCTTAACTGTACTATTTGTCTGCGGTGCTTTTCAGCACCACGATTGTAGTCCCGCAGCAATTCATGGTGCAGTCATTGGATGAAGCTGGAAGCTTCTGTTCTAGAGCAATAAATGCGATGGTTCCCTCCTGGCGAGAGACAGTAGCGAATTCTTAGCTCTAAACATTTTACCCTTGGCTACACACATAGCGCTCCTTGCGAACACAATTTTTTTCATAGCATTCACCTTCGACATTTCGTTAGTTCAACAGCAACGTATAATAAATATACCAAAAACAATGCACTATATCTCAAAATTTTGTCAGTTTCGGTTATGTATGGCTTCAACAATCCTAAATGACGCCAACAGTAGGAAGATACCTTTGAGATAGTGTCATACGAATATTCAAGTCTAAGAATAATCTCATGTGAACTATCAGACATTTGATTTTATTTTTCAGGCATCATGAAGCACATGTTCTCCGGGCTCTGCATTCTGAGTTTATTGTTATCCTCAGGTGAGTCAATATTGACATTACTCAAACATCATTTTATGAATGTGCGAGACTTTACTGGAGCTTGCACATTTTCACCTTAGCTTAAATTGACAAATGTGTGATTAACACTAATAAATGTTGCGAACAACTGATGCGAGAATACAGATATATGTAGTCTTTAACAAGTACTTAAAAAGTGCAGATTGAAAACTTATTTACATATAGAGTAATAGAACAAGAGGCAGTCAGCTGAGAAATATCACTGATTTCTGTATAGGATCATATTATGAGCAAGACTTATGGGGAATCGAACTGACAAAGTTCACATAATAAACTACCACATTTCACAGGCGATAGGCTAGAAAGCTAGTCACGAGAAAGAATTCCAAGCAAGTGCGAAAGAGTCGCCAATGAAAATGTGAAATGTAAAGACACTTGTGCCAACACAAGAGGGATGAAAATCAAGACGTACAACATTACGAAATATTGCGTGCACATTTTTTACTATTGGTCCTTCTCTTCTCTGTGCGTAGAAAGGTGCATATGTTTTAATGGCCACTACATTAAATTCTGATTTAAACTGCATACCATAAAATATAATGAACAGACACAAGCCTGTCATGTGCGGTTGTCATGAGCTTTTTCAAAACGCATGCGATTTAGAAGCAGCATTACGTGGTCCTCTCTCTATAAATTGAGATGACCGTAATGGCATTTTGTTGTCACACTAATGCATCGTAATCAACCATGAAACGGGTCAACTTTCTTATCTTATAGAACAGGGCACTTCTGTATTTACTGTGTTACTTTGCTTTGTTATAGCCTCGGCATACAAGCTTACATCTAGTCAATATTCCCTGAAAACATTATTTGGGAGCAATTCCAAAGAAGCCGCGAAGGAAGCCGTGTTGGTAGGACATATTCTTCGTCACGCGGCACGAGAACTTGCACAAAATAGGAAAGACTACAGCGAGGTAAGTATTTGTGCCTAATACCGGACTGTGTCTTATAGTGACAACGAAATGAAGGCGAATTCACTGCAATAATTTCGAAATGGCTAACGAAATAATTTCGAACCATACCAAACAACGCCGTAATGATGCACTGTGTGGGCTTGTCCTCATTGTAATGTGGTTGACGATGATCGAAATGATGAACCTAGTCTTTTTCTTTGATCTTGATGAGTGCGCCTCACTTATTAAATTGATAAAGCTGGCTAAACCACCGTCTTCGTCGTGCATTGCATCATTACAGTGCAAACAGATTTTAACGGATTATATATGATTCGCTGGTAACATAAGAAGAGTGGCAAATAAATGAGCGGATTGGTAATTCTCTCTCTATCTGTGTTTCCTTTCTTTTAAGACGGATGCAGATGAGTACTTCTTCAGAAGCCTGTGGGAGAACATAATCGGAGCAATAAAGAAGGCTGCCCAAGCCATCTGGAACTTTATTAAGGAACTTGCTAAAGATATCAAAGACGCCACAAAAGAAGTTGGCATTGCCGTCCTGCAGTCCGCAGGAGACACGCTGAGAGAAAAGGCCACAGAGAAGGCTCTGGCAATTGTATCCAAAATATTCGACAACGGCTCGGTCACCTACTCGTCTGACAAGTATCACAGCAATGCCGATGTCGTCAAAGACATCTCTGCGCGCATGGACCTCGTGGGAAAACACCTAATAGAACAAGGAAAGGCGATTCTTGCTCGGTGATATGTAAACGACGCAGTGGCATGGGAGACATGAAATATTGATAAGTGGCAGAATTTACATGCTCTACCAGGTAGAGGCAAACCTTTGTTGTTTTCCTCCGCTTTTGAATAAATTTCTCGCACCTGAGCTTCCTTGCTTCTAACAAACGTAGGTAGTGTATGCGCTCACTGATTGCTGAAGTTCGTCGGAAATTAGCTCATTTTCTATTGACCATTCAGAATCCATCGCCGTTATGGCTTTCAAGAAAATTACATTTGTTTTATGTTAAAACAATGTTGGAATGTAGGGTATGATAATAATCGTCTACAGGAGCAGAAATGCAGGAGATAACTATAAATATTGGTAACACTTCATATTGTCGCGTATATCCATTCAATGACCATTCGCACAATACCATAGCGCATCTCCCATACGCCACTGATGGTGTAGCTTGAAAAGAACTCGCTATCATTCTTAAGATCTTCATCGTATGAGCAGAAACGGTGGCACGCTCTTCCGTGCGAGTGCGAAGGATTCTCCATTGGGGAGTTTAAGGTTCACTCCAGAAGTTCTTGACATGCAACATCGGAGGTCCTCGGCCATCATTATTGTCAAAAACCTACGTGGCCTCATCACGGCACACTCTAAGAAAAAAAAGAGTATGCGTGACTCTTTTCGGAGTGTTCTGACTTGCCACGTATAGGACTCTCTTTAAATAGTCACGGTGACGCTCTTGGTGGGTCAGGGTCGGCTCGCTCTAGGAGAGTCCCCTGACCCTCTAGGAAGAGTGGAAAGACTCTCGTCGGGCGGATCACGTTACCACTTATAGGGAGTCAGACGACTCTTGCCGGTAACGCTCCTAGGGGGTCAAGGGACCCACACCGAAGCATCAAGCGACTCCACAAGTATTTTAAGCTACTCATTTGATCCTTGCTCTACTTTTGCGCGACTACTATTGAATATAGTGGAGTATTCATTTTAAGCAAGTCCAATAATACTTGCCGTTCTTCCCAGCGACTGTAAAAAAAGAATGGTTCAGTTTTAGCATTATTTTAATAAAACTCGTCAAAACAACACATATTTTCCAGCAAAGTTATATAGAAAGCGCGAAAAGATGGTCTGTGATTTCCAATTAAGAAGTTTGGGTATTCCTCATTTACATGCTTCAATGAGTATAGCCAACTAAAATGTGTTACTGTGATGTACACAGTGTCATATGGTGCTAAATGAACAGCAGAAATCGCCATCATGTTTCCATATTTATTCCTTGTGATTAAGAATAAATCAAAAAGTGGTGACGGCTTGAGGCATCAGACTTGTGGCTTGCTAGGTTGTCGCTCCTGTCCAGCTTGAGCACCATGAAAAACGGTATCTGAAAAGCAGAACGTGATATTATGATGAGGAAATGAAATTGCAGTAAAGGTTGCAAAACCTACACAATAAGTGGTTCACACAGACATAATAAAGGCTAACAACAAAACAACAAAGCACATCCTCCGGCAGCCAGGGGCATGCCGCGAGCGGTTATTGACCGCATGTTTTACAAACGTAACCCATCCTTAAATGCTCAGATAAACAGATGCGAGTACTAGGGCCCGAACGACACCCAGGGCGTGCGTACGCCGTCTACGTCGAGATCAGACATGTCATATTCTAGAATTAGCGCACATAACTCCGACAATCACGTACACTCACTCGATTCTGTTATAGCGCCCAACGTCATCGCAGTGTATGCAAACCACGAAAACAGCAAACAGAAACGAGGGAACAGAGTGCACGCCGGCGGCCGCAACAACGCGCGCCGTCGAAAGTCTAGAGCTTTTTCACTTTACCGGCGAGCCGTGTCCAACTTGAGTGACTACCGCGTACGGTATGGAAGCCACCGTACTATATCTGCACCTCAAACTACCGTCTTTAAGCCAACAAAAACCATTACATATAGTGCGTCTGAGCGTTCTGTACACAGGCTTTTTTTCTTCACGTTCCCACGCGTGGAAGCACGCTGCACACTCAAAGTCGATGGAAATGTTATTATGAAGTAGACTAAAGTGCATCTCAAAACGACATCTTGCATCTTCAGTAGTGCAGACACGACGTGCGATCAGCAAGAAATGACCCTCGATTATTGTTTGCATCGCTCACTTTATGGGAGCTTGTACAGCAACGCGCATAACGGTGGCAACTCGTTAACTGACAGCCTTAGTTGGGCATCCGCAACAGACCCGCGGATACAGGCTATCTGTTCGAAATGGCTAGCAGGTTCCGCAGAGCTGCTGCAGACGCCCAGCTAAAGCTGTATAATTAGTACCTACGAAAGCAGTACACTCACCGTTAATCGGCGCCCGTTGTCGTCCGCAGCTCCATGAATATTCCGCCCTCCAAGCGTCACTTTGTGCACGGAGCCGGCGTCAACACCACCGAAGACGCGCAACCAGCGCTCCGCGCAACCAACGCAACCACGCGTCGCATTCCAATAGACCAGGAGACTGAGACGACTGAGAGAGGAGAGCGGCGCGCCACCCCGGCGCCAACCCCGTCTGCGTCGCCGAGCAAGGCGCCACAACGGCGCCAAAGGGCGAGCGTGCGATATGTATGGCGTATACGGCGGCTCTTCCGTATACCGAAGCCAATCGAAATGCGCTTCAGGAGGTCCAGTGACTCCTTCCCAAATGCGAACTCTTTTTCTCTGCCTGTACCTTCCAAAAGGGGTCAGATGGACACCCGAAGAGAGTCACGGTTCCATGACCCTCTTTTGACTCTCTTTTTTCTTAGAGTGCACTTGAAATAATAATGGGGACGGTTCGACGGAGTGAAGGAATGCGGCCTACTTGCGCCCCCCTTAGATGCTTAAGACTAACAGCCCGCGCTGAGTAATTAACACGGCAGTCGTAATGCTTCGTCTGTCGTGGTAGTTACTCTCCTTCGTTCTCTCCTCCGCGCTGTTAGTCTTAAGCATGTACAACCAATTTCCCCAATGATTTCGTCTACCTTATATAATTAGGAGGAAACCTCCCCCTCCCCTCTGTGGACACACTTGTGCGCTACATACATACGCATATTACACTAAAAAACTGGTGAGGGTGTCAGAGCAGTAAAAAAAGGCGCATTACGCTTCAGAGCGTTCTCTTACTCTCGCAAAGCATCGCATGGAGTGAAATGCACGTTCACTCTGTACGAAAGGAGACAGTGAAATGTGCTTATACTCCACCTTTCCCTGAGATATTGGGATATCCATATACTGCTGCTCCTCATATATATATATATATATATATATATATATATATCGATGGCCACCCATTATTAAGCACACGTATATACAGTACAGACCACTGTATTGTTGTGGCGCTGGAGAGAACTAATACAAAAAAAACAGCGTATGCAGCGCCTCCCAGTAATTTTGAGCGCACTGTAAGGCATTCGGATAAGGCCTAATATCCGCGTTTTTAGTTTTGGATTTGTGTAGTTAAATAAGCAAATATCACCTCGTGCAGTCAGTCACGATTGAAACTACATTCGAATGGTTAATATATTCTTCGTATTTCAATATCCACGTTTTTCGCTGCGAACGTCGCGCACGGAGCATGCTCTCCTAAGCCAAATGGTCCGTACGGATAGAGTGAGCTATTACGGCTGTAGTCGCGGAACGTGAACAATAATGACCGAAATTATGTCCGAGGCGGAGACGAAAACTGAAGTGATCAGTGTGCAGTTGAGAGGCTAACCGCTTAGCGACTCAATGCAAAAGCCGCACATATCTTCGGTTACGCTAATCTTGTTTACTGGGAAACGTGCCGGATTGACGGTCTGAGACCAGGAAGCACAAAACAAACAAATGAACTATCTTCTCTTTGGTTGTCGCATCTACGGAGACGCTCAAATCTGCATTTCTAAACAAGACAGATGAAGACAGATGACTGACATGATCACTGACAACATGAAAGAAAAAGGCTGCGCTTCTCGCTTACGCGTGTGGCGTTGCGGTGGCGTATGGGACTCGCAATCTGAGGTGCGTGAACAGGTCGTTGGTTTGAATCTCGCTCGCGCGTCCATTTTTTTTGTCGTGGTGCTCGTTATTGAGTCATCATTTCGAGCTTGCATGAATAAATGGTCAAAAACAATTTTGAGGCATAATTTGGTCCGAGTTCTGTTGTTTTTTATTGCGATAGCAATTATATGGACAGTCTCGGCTGGATTTTGCCGTCGCCGTCGCCGTCATGCACCGTATATGTATAAGTATATATATATATAAAAGCCCCAAAGAAAAATAATTCAGAAAAATGCTTCCGAAGTGCGGAATCGAACCAGGGACCTCTTGTTCCGCAGCGAGTGGCGCTATCCACTACGCCACGAAACGCAGATCCTCCACGTAGCTAACGGCGAGCGTTATATACATACCCTTTACCGCTGGACGGACTCACAGACGGCAGGCGATAATAAGCTTTCTTCATTACCAGCGAGATGGCGCTAGCAGCGCGACGGGCGCATTTAAAAGTCGTCGTCGAGCTCGCTCGCTTCTTATATTTGCGCAGCCAGAACATTGCCCCTCCGTTGTCAGCTCGCGCGGTTTTCCTCGCGGTGAGGGGAAGAGGAATGTTTCACGCTTTCACCGTGATGTCCGCGCTCATGTTACCGAGCGTACGAAAGTCACTCGAGCTGAAGGGACGCCGCTAAACGAACAAACAGAAGATGAGCGCGAACTATCAAGTGTCGCAGCTCGACAGTTAAAGCACGCCAGTTTCCTTCGCTGCTTCGGCCGCCTTTGCAACAGGAACGCTGTTCAAACTGAGAGTATCCATTGGCGAGCCTCCCTTCGTATAGCATTAATTTCTTGCTATCGCATTCATTGCTTCGCCCTTGCGGCGAAACTGTGACTTTTTTTTCTTTTCCTGCGGTGTACTACTACTCCTTTCGGAGGGTTCCACCTACCCTGTTTCGGCAAGAGTTATCTTACTCTATCGAGGTGGTGTACTATAACCCTCTCTGGGGGCATTACCGTACTCTGCCTCAAATAGAGGCGATTTACTCTGGAAAAGAGAGTTATATATGGGACAAGAATAAACTGCCCCAAAGAGAGTGTCCGGCACTCTCATAGTTTTTAAAATGTTTATTCATGACCCAACAGAAGTTTCCTTTAAAGAATGTGCAATTGGCAACCACACCTTCGCAAATAAACAACTAAAGCACGGCATCCCCACACAGCGACATGCTGAGCTCTAAAATAAGCCCTCCAATCCTCTTCTGTAGGCAGTGGGTAGTCTTCCGCACTATTTTCGCGTATCTTCGAGATTACGCCTAAAGAAGCTGCATTGTAGGAGGTAAAAGGTTACTTACGCTGACCCAATAAATAATGCCACGTGTTTCTCGTCGTTGCACAAAAACGTACTTACACGGTACAGCATATTGACCACTTTTTTATTTTTAAATATAAGATTACTTGCGAAGGAGGCGCGCTATGACGCTGTCAGGAATAACCGACATGTATAGTAGCATCGAACATGCTAACGGGTCCTGGTCTTGCATGCTTCTCATCTCATCTTTCTGCATTACCTTACATCTTTCCGCATTAAAATCTTTCTGTCGATTGTATATACATACGTTAATCACACGTCTAGTTCACGTCGCAGAATGAACTCAATCTATGTTTCCTGCTTTTCTACCCAAAGTCCGCCGCGATGGATCAGTGGTTACGGTGCTCGGCTGCGGACCCGAATGTGGCGGGTTCGATCCCGGCCGTGGCGGTCGCATTTTGTTGAAGGCGAATTGGTAGACGCCCGTGTCCTGTGCGATGTCAGTGCACGGTAAGGCTCATCCACACTTGCGACTAGCACCCCTTCGCGCAAACTTTTGCGAATGGCGACGAAAAAGCGACTCTACGCGATCGATGCTCACACATGCGGGCTGCGACTGATACCCGTCGACACACGAATTCACATCAGCTTCGCATTGCTATTGCCCCAAAAAACTAGCCGATATCCTGTTCCCGCGCATCTGATTGGCTCAGAGCTTTGCGACTCCAGTTGCGCGATTTAAAAATCGAGCAGCGAGCGAATGATCCAAAGCATTCAAGCATTCGCCTTGTGACCAAAGCGGCCATTGGAGACTGTTTGCAATCAGTCACTTTAACGACTAACTTGGTCGCACGACCGTGCTAGTCGCAGTTGTGAATGAACCTTTAAAGAGCAACCAGATGGTCGAAATTTCCAGAGCCCTCTACTACGCCGTGCGTCATAATCATATCGTGTTTTTGGTGCCTAAAACCCCAGATATTATTATTATTATTATTATTATTATTATTATTATTATTATTATTATTATTATTATTATTATTATTATTATTTCGTCCACAAAAATTTCCGCAGTTAGCTTGTAGAATATAGTAATCTACGCATTAGAATTCACATTTCCCTGCATGGCAACGTATTCTTTTACGGGCGACTGTACGGGTGCTCTCAGCTGAGAGGAAATAGCACGGGAACCGCAGCTTGCGTTCAGGTGGCGGTCGCCACTTGATAGCGAAAGAAAAAGATGCGAGTGCAGACCACCAGATAAGGAAAACAATGGACAGTGGCGAGTGGCGACGTTACAAAGCGATCGAGTGAGCTGATTGCATGATCTGGCACACCCGCCTTCCCAAGAATCGTCCATATGTGATACACCGCAGTTATCACGCAAAATAAGTGCAGCGGGATAGAGGCACTAAGCTGCTTCACTGTCATATTTGACAATTACCTATATATATATATATATATATATATATATATATATATAGTATATATATATATATATATAATATATAGTGCATGAAAGTAGATCCTTCGTGAGAACAGTAACAACGGAATGTTTACTTGACGAAGGTTTAGGCCAGAGTCTGGCCTTCATTCCTTCATTCCTGATGAAGGCCTGACCAACGTTACTAGACCAGGTTCAGTTTACAAACTGCGCCGCGTTGCGCGGAACAGCCACCGATTCTGCTTCGACTGGCGCTGCAGTCGCATCGGGATCCCACGCTGCGCAGTTCGCTGCAGTTAGCTCGAGTATTCCTCCGAGTAGTCTCTGTTGGAACTACTTGTAGGGGTTAACCTCCCACATTCTTCTTCTGTTGCCATGTATTCGGAACTTCGGGCGCTGCTCCGTAGCTGATGTATTTACACGACTGCTAATTGGATGAAGTGTTGTGTTGTGCACCTAAGCCGACCAAGTCATGCCGACGTGTTGTGTGCCCGGTTGTACGAGCGGGTTACCCGAACGACACAAGCCGGTCGGTCCACCATTTCTTTTCCGCTCCCAGCTCTCTGCACGTATCTTAAAGTTTTATTGAGAGAGAGAAACATTGAATGAAGAGCTCGAGGTGTTTGCCTGGCTATTCGCCTGACATGCATTGCATGTACTGGGTGACGATTATGATATATACGCTGATAAACGCATAACACACACAGCCACACGCACGTAGAGTACACTGTTTACATAGTTTCGCTCAGGCTCGTGGCCCGCAAAAAGTCAACAGGCACTTTCGTGGCACATAGCGCACAAGTGCTGCTTTGCCATGGGCCCAGAATATGTCGCGATTCTAAGCACGAGCTCCGTTGAAGATGCAAGGCCGCCTTCAGAGAATGTTCTCTACCCGCATGCATTTTCATGCAAAGTTTTCTACGGCAACACAAAGACTAGAGTGTGCAAGTTAAATTTGCCAGAAAGCATGGAAAGCTCTTGTAAGTACCGGCTGAGCAATGATATCTCGGGTTTTTGTGCTAACACCGCGATATGATATGAGGCACGCAGCAGTGGAGGGCTCCGGAAATGTCAACCATCTGGTGTTCTTTAACGTGCACTGGCATCGCACAATACACGGGCCTCTAGCATTTCGCTTCATCAAAATGTGACCGCCGCGGCCGCGATCGAACCCGCGACCTTCAGGTTAGCAGCCGAGCACCGTAACCGCTATACCACTGCGGTGGACATATGTACCGGCCAGTACTTGAGATTTGCGGTGTGTGAACTTGAGTTTACTGAACAGTTGAAAAGTGGGAGGACAACCAGTGCATTTATCATTTATTTCGTGGCAGTAGGAGTAGACACAAGTGAATATACCTGAATAAACTGATGAATGAAAGCCGTGTTGGCTTTGTTACTTTCTAATTCATGCTGAATCGTCGCTAGTGAGGGTAGTGGCCACGATTTGCCCGCCGAGTTAGCATGAAGCAGCAGTTACGGTAAAGGGGGTTGTGCCCACGAGCACGGAAGCCACTACCTTTACTTTCGACGCGCGTGGGTTTGTGTGCGAATCGTTGTATAGAAATGCAAATGCAAAATATTTGTTCAAATGGCGCTTGCTATACCTTAGGCGAATTGCAAAAAAGCAGGGCATGCGGGAAAGTAGCGAATAAAGTTACTAAATGGTAGCGAAACAACGCACGCAATGCGAAACCCCGATGTTCCGGGAGCTTTGGACTCGAGAACTGCAAAGCATGCTGCGCTCACATCTTTTGAAGCAAACACAGAAGAAGCGCCAATGGCTCAGATATGTTGCAGCGATGGATTAGAAGTTTTCCACATGGGTTAAATGTAAATAAACGTGGATATTGGGCGCCCGAGCAGAGCCTTGCGAGCCGCGACGGTGGATCTCGATGGAATGCTCGCCGCCACATCTCGGCCAAACAGAAAACGGAGACACAAGCCAAGCACGGCGCCGGCGGAAAGTTTGTAAAGTGAACCTAGCCCTAGTAACGGTGCGCCAGACTCCGCCAAAACTGTCCGAAATAAACACTTCCGTGGTTACTGTTCGCACGGAGGATCTACTTCACTGTTTGCAAAGCTACAGGGCCAATTTCACCACCATGCCTGCACACGCACACATATATATAAGTATATATATATATATATATATATATATATATATATATATATATAAATATATATATATAT
>NC_051178.1:90538843-90568759 GCF_013339695.2 Rhipicephalus sanguineus
GTTGAGACAACATGAAAAAAAGAAAACAGTAATCAGGAGTAACACACTACATCCGGCATGATTTCTTGCATTATCTGTCACATGTTGGCAACTGTAGCAGCTTTGACAACTGGCTTTAAAGCTGTAGTCACAGGGCTGGGCAGTATTGAATATAGCATGTGTACTTATCTGTAGCGTGACATGTTGTGCAGGAGATGCATCTTACGATATGAGATATGCCCATGAAGCAATTAACTTAGACTGTGCCAACAAGCTTTGGCCCAAGTTTAATTTATGAGGCCAGACAGTCATGCTAATTTTTCTAATAACCAAACAGAACTGAAAAAAAAAGCAGAGCTTGTGTGGAATGATGATAATAGTAGTTACTAAAATTATATACAGTCAAACCGGGCTATATCAAACTAGGGCAAATTGAATTGTCCTTAATATCGAACTACTTTCAAGCACGACAATCCTTTAATGTCAATACATAGGAAAACCTACGGAACTATTTTCGAGCACAACAATGCTTAATGTCAATGCATAGGAAAACCTACGGTTACATCGAATAAAAATAGCTGGAACACTTCATACATCAAACATTGGGCAGTGCCAAACGCCCCAAGAAGTTGGCTTTCCTCACAGAAGGGGACTTTCCCGCATGAATTTGGGAGACTCTCTGCTCCCCTTGTTAACGTGATGGCTGCCATGAACAGAAGAATCTGCTGTTCTCCTCAAAGCTGGCGATAATCAATGCAACTGAACATGGGAAGAAGTATGACGTCGCCACTGTGTACAGTATTGCACGAAGTACGCAGAGTATGATACTGAACAACAAGGACAACATTAAGGCCAAGGTGGACTAAAGGCTTCCGAACACCTGATGAGTACATGGAGCTATGCATGAAGATGCTAAGGCGCTGTTTACGTCGACAGTGTGTTTCCTCACATATAACCCGTCGCTGCACATAATTAACGCTCCCAACTACAAACTGCAGAAAAAATTTTTTAACGTGTACAGGCACCGTGCGAGTTTGGACTGGTGGCGCTCTTTTGATGGAAGCGCGACACTAATGGCATGTGGGTGCCGGAAAGGGGCAGCGCTTGTTGCGGGGATGCGAGGCTGGATGTTGGCTGCACTTCGTTGTGCTCTCAACGCTTGTGTCATGTGCTGCAGAAATGCCTCAGGTAACCAAGTCCGATCAGACACGTTGCGCTGTAGGCTGCACAAACAGCTATGCAAACACGGATAAAGCCGAGTACATCCAGTTGCACAGGTTCCCGTCTGCAATCGCCGTCGACGCCGGCCTTGCACGTGACGGCCGCCACCAGCCCTCATTGCATCAAGCTATGTGAACTACACAGACTAAAGATTACCATAGCCATTAAAACTATTACGATTCGGCGAAGCATCGAAAAGAAAAGGAAAACAAAATGGGAACAGGAGTGTGCAAGAAGTATGACTGAGGAACAACCATGTGCAACCGGCGAAGCATCGCGTAGAGACAAAAAGCGATTGGGAGGCGTAAGTTCTCCTTTTTAAATGTTAGGGCACAGTGTTAACGTGTAGAGAGAATAACAAAGTAATAGAAAAATCGAAAAGGTGCCACTTATATATAGCTCCACATCGTAGCTTACCGCATTAAGCTTTGCCTGCGGGGCAAACTTGCAACACAATTTGCCCTCTTTGTCACCTTTATACTCTGATGTGGTGCATGTGACCTGCTTCACGCAAGTGGTGACCCTTCTCTAGACCAGACGCACGAAAACATGTACGCCAGGTGGTCAAGACCTTAAAACCGCAACGCAATATAACTGGCAGCGCCATCGATGCACTTGCGCTGTCAGGACTCGCCTTCCCGCCAGGGTCCCTCCAGACAACAGTGGGGACCAGAGTTCAGCAATTAAAATGCAAAAATGATCATTTTACGTGTCACCAATCGGGGCTGTCTAATTTGCACTCTCGAAAGAGAGGAGGCATCGTCTGGCCCGCCTCCGAACTAAACCAAATGCCTAAAAGCACACACAGCACGCTCCACTAAGAACCTGACTCGTATGATGTTCCGACGGTGCTCCTCGGTGGGAAGACATGAAAGGGAAACACGTCATCTTTTCTAGATGACTTAGCAAGCACTAAACGCACCCACGACTGCAATCGACTGCGCGGGAGCCTCCCAGAGGCCCGGCGACGGGCCCCGTTATCTGAACACATGTTCGACAGTTGAACGCTACGTGCACTGTTCAAAAGAACGCTGTTGCTGCCGCTTCTCTTTGCCTTGGGCGCCAAACGGCAAACGCAACAGCGTACAGCTTTGTATGGTTCAAAAGGAAACACCGCCGCTATTCTTCGAATACTGCCCCCAACGTAACAGAGCCTTCTCCGCCTCGTCTGCTTCACATGCCAGTGCTGTCTCTGCCGCCACTTGCGGCGCTGTTCGGGAGGGGCCCAGCTGGCGCCTTACGACGGCCGCCCGAGGCATATTCTCTGATCCCGCCTTCCTTAGTGAAGCAATGCTATGAAGCCAGCTTGCACACCGAAAATACCATAGATTTTTTTAAATATTTCACCTGAAATTATACAGTATATCGAACTAATTTTATTTTCTTGGGAGTTTGATATATGCGGGTTTGACCGTAGTTTGCATTTTAAACTATAGATGTTAGATGGATTGTTGAAACTGTGGAAAATTCAAGCCGGTGCACGCAGCATAGACACCCTTTGACAAAGCACTTTATACTCTTACAAGTTGAGAGAAATTTCTCAGCATGTGTTTTGATATGCGTTGCTGTTATAATAAGCTTACAGGTTCACACAAGCATACATATCGCTGCATTGCACTTCGGCACTTTGCAGCTCATCCAGTACTGCAATATCTGTTATATAATTTTACAGCAATGCATATCGCTGCAAATTTGAGCACTTCAACTGCACTTTGCAAGCGCTCATCCAGTTACTGCAAGATAACCACTCGGACACTCTGTTATATAATTTGAAGAGAAAAAGCAGGCACTAAGGAAGAAAGCCGTGGTCACTTGGTCGCCATTATACGAAGTCTCTGTTTGGATCAGGATGTTGCTTCAAGTCGTGCTATTTTTAAAGACTAAAACTATTTTGGCAGATTATATCCTAGCCTCTCCACAAAATTTGGACAGCAGTTCACCATAATCATGATCATATGAGCTTCCTTTCCCTTTGAAACTGGCGGCAGATGTGAGCAATCATCCAGTGTGTCAAGTATTTCGATACCTTTATGTCATAACAATGTACATTTAGTACCACTTACTTATGCCTAAAAATAAAAATAGCATGCTGCAATTATTACCAATATACATATTTGTATTGTACAAAATAAGTGTAAGACATTCAGCATGCATTATATAGGTACGAAACTACACAGACACACGACAAAACATAAACCTGGCCCAATTATTATAAGAGTTAATCATAGCATCTATCAGCGCAGCACGAAAAAACTGTTGATTGAGAAGCATACTTGCACTGATTCGATTTAAGTACTGCCAGCCCTGTAGACTGTTGCAGAATACCGACACAGCATTTTGTTAGAACCACAAAAAACTAGTGTTTTAATAAAGGAAACTTGACAAGGGGGAGGCCTACTGGTTGAAGGGATGTTTGAAAGAAAACACTTCAAAATTTAAGACAGCACCAACTCGGAAGCTATACACAACGAGAAATTAGTATATCAAAGTACTTTTTCTTTCTTTCTTTAGCCAAAATGTCTTTTTACAGGGATTACTTAAAATGCAACTGCAAAGCGTGTTTGCGAAGACCAAGCGCATACTTACCAGTTTATTGGAGAAGTATCAGAGCGTTGCACCAGTGCCTTCCAGAAATCATGAGTTTCCGCAATGACTTCCTCTGCAAACTCCTACACAATTGTCCGATTTTATGTTAAGAAGATATGTACCTGACTATCATTTGTGAGCCAAAATTATTGTTCATTGCAGCACCACTTTCAAAGTATACAAAGCATTGGCCAAGTTGCAATGCTTTGTTTGAATGCTAACATTCTCCTTGTAACCAGTGCAATGGAAACTGTGCTAATGCACCAGTGACAACTCACAACGTATTATAATGACACATGACTAGCATTATGACCACATACTGAGTTAAAACTCTTGGCAAGTCCAATAAACACTATGCAAAGATGTAATTGGCAGACCCTAGACTCGCATAAGCAGCCTAAGCGTCTGATTGCGCCACCAGAGTCCTTCAATACTTTTACTGGTCATGAAGCTTCGCCATAACTCTATGGGGGAGCTTTGTGTGCTGCAAGCAGCGGCCGCGAGGCGGCACTGCATCCAGTCTGTTGGTATCGGGCAGACGGAAGCGAAGGCGGCTGCCGGTGTCAGTGGAAAATATCCTGTCGAGTCAGTGCGCACTTTTGAATTTATGTCTTCTATTGGGCCTGAATGTCGGAAAGGATGCCACGTACCTGCTGTGTACCTGGGAAAATTGACGATGATAAGAATACAAGGGATATGACGAAAAAGTGTCGAAGCTTAAAATTAGGGGTGTCGAATATTGAAATTTCGAATATTTTTCGAATAGTGTTTGCTATTCGAGTATTCGACTGGAATTTACTATTCAAAATTCGAACTTCCCAAAAACAAATACAGAACGTCCGATTGAAAGGACCCCTTCAGATTTTTAATAGCTTCACCTCATTACACTCCCGATTGCGGCAAAGCTGCCTTTCGCTCCGTTACAGTCAAACTTTGAAAACTCCGTGGCCAAGAGACAGCACGTCCGATTGGAGTGGTTCTAGATTTTCAATATGCTTCACCTCATCACACCCGGTATGCGGCAAAGCTGCCTTTCAGCTCCGTTACAGTCAAATGCCAAGACACAGTCACGTTATGAGTGGTCCCGACAATATGCTTCACCTCACACTGGTATTGGCGCCTTTCAAGCTCTTACGGTCAAATGTACATCAAAAAAACGCTGCTCACTGGAGATGAAAGACGTGGCAGGTGGGGGCTCAATTAATGCTGTTTGGCTGATATTCGGGCAGGAAGTCCGAAAAAGGTCGAAGCTTTTAGCATCCAAATTTCGTATGTTTATATATATCAATGTACGACGCAGATGAAACTCCGGACTTGAAGGAGCACCCTTGCGCGCATCATGTTCCACAGAAGTTGAAAGAGGATGAGAGGCTGAGGAAATGGCTTTTGCCTATTACGTGTGAAGTGTTGTCGGCAACACTTTGGTTGCACCAAATCATGTACCAAATACAATTCGGCCTCTACATTGCCTCATCTTGATAAGACTGAAACACCACCCCGCAGTGCTCATGAACCGCAAAAAGAAACATATTTGCTATCTCATAAGAATAGCTTAGAACCTCTCAACTTTTTTTTCTGAATTTGTCGAAGTATTCGAAAAGTATTCTAGAAAATTCGAAAAATATTGATTCGATTCGCCTACACTTCAATATTTGAATTCGCTTCGCACCCAAAATTTTGCTATTCGCAAGCTCTCTTAAAATATACACTCAAGGTATGTGCTGTGCATGTGTGTTAGAGCAAACAACTAAATAAAAATGTTTGGTTGCGAGTGCTCGTCTCATAGGGTTTGAATTCGGTGGAGCAATAAACAATTCCTAACCGTCATGCAAAACAAACCTGGTTCTGACACGGTAACTGTAGATGTAATCAACACCTGATGAACAGCCGAGACGCTTACGCATGCCGGAAACAACGAGAAATAATGTAGTGGAAGTCGCAACTGAAGAGCGGAATAACAGGGTCCATTATGCATTCGTCGACGACGACTCTAAGGTGAAGGCCATTTTTTTGTTTTTATTCAGTTGATGTATTGATCCTCTCCCGCCCGCGGCCCCTCCGAAAGCGGTCTTTGCCTAAGGTGGTTTTGCACAGCCTCCAGGATTGGAGGCATTGCAACTTTCTGCTCCTCGCCTGTTTTCGCACTGCCTACGTGATCAGTCCAACGATCACGGAGGCAATGCAAAGCGACGGTGTCATGTGATGACATCACATTATGTGACATAATGATGAAGTCACAAATTTTGGCGATCTGTGGCGTCACGATGACGCCATCACGTGATGGTGATGTTTTGCATCCCTCGTGTTGACGCCCCCGACGCAGGACGCCTCCAGTGCTAATGGTCAATTTTCGCGTTTGATAAGGCATATACGGCTTTCACCTTAAAAACAGTTAAGGGCTGTGAACACTACACATTATTACTTGAGCGGCTGAACATTACGTGTGGCATGGTGCAGCAGTGATAGGTCAACGCAAAATAAAACACAAAAACCAGGGAAAAGCCATATGAACTATCGCTTGGTCCTCGTTAATTACTAAATTCAAAGCGCTGATTCATTCAAACTGACTGCTGGTTCAATAAATACGAGACGAGGTGTATAGACTGAAAGATTTGATATGCATGGCCAAGAGTTGCAGCCACTGTACTTCCACAATGCATTAAGATCTGCCAGAATCCTTGAATGACTCTGGATCATCCACATACAGTAAAACCTCATTAATTCAAAGTCACGGGGACTGTGAAAAATCTTTGAATTAAGTAGGTTTTCGAATTATTCAAACATACAAAAAACATACATACAATTAATGAAAGTAATCAGAGGTGGTCGTTTGCTGTCCCTGCTAGATTGCGGCTCCAAGGGTTATGTTTTCCAGCAATCCCCGGTCCCAATTTTGCCGCTAAACTGGCGAAAGAGCAAGCCTCTCGGCTGCCAGCGAAAAAAAAAATTCTTGTGATCAACTGAAATGCGCGCCTGTGGAAAAGAAGACGTGCTTCACTACAGCACAGCAGTGACACGCGGGCAGCACGTCACCTGCTCCTCGCAGCGTCAGCAGCGAGAGCTGAAGTGACAGCTGCTAATTGCCGGAGGAACTGCCAAATCGGAGGTTCGCATACGTTGCGAATTTTGTCAGACCGTCCTTTAATAATTCCTTTATTTCCCCAGAAAGAATGGGCAAATCATGACGCGCTGACGTTGCAAGAAACATGGGATATGCTGCCCACGTGTCACCACTGTGTTGCAGTGAAGCATGTCTTCATCTCCACAGACACCCATTTAAATTGATCATGAGACCGGTTTTTGTGTTTTTTTGTTTTGCAGTGGCAGCTGCGAGGCTGGGGTGCTTTATCTGTCACTCGTTCGTATCGCTAGACTGCATTGCCTTGTGGCTCCCAAGGGCCATCGTTTCTGCGGATTAGCGGCGAAATCGGGACAGAGAATTGGCAGATGGCACCCAAAGTTTTCGAATTAACCGGGCTGGTACTGACCGCCGCTTCAAATTACCCACTGAAACTTACATTTCAAAATACGGGACCGCAGAAATCCTTCAAACTAGGCGGGATTTCGAAATAACCGAGTGCGAATTAACGAGCTTTTTACGGTATTTCCACTAGACACTGTAGGAAAATGGAAGAAACATGCTGTTATAGCGGTGGTATATCGCACAGCAGAAGCAGCATGCGTTTGTTCGCGTCGAATTTCTAGCTCCAAGAGCTCATTCGACGCTAAATTTCACTGTATTAGAGCTTCCCCGAATTTGCCTTGAAGGTAATATCACTCTGAAGATATATTCAACATTCAAGGGTACATTTAATCACGTTTTTCAGCTCCGACACAGGCCGTCGAACTGCAGCACTGGTGCCGCTCCGATGCCCTCACACAGGCGAGGGCGCCCCTAGCGGCTGCTCCTGTGCCTATATCAAATTTTCGCGGAAGCTTCATGACCAGTAAAAGTAATGAAGGACACTGCTTCTACTACAGTGAAGGCTAGTGCGTTGTCACGGCATGTTTGGAGCATGAGCCGAGGCAGCAAGGCAGCAACAGCAGGCAAATCAAAAGTGTGAAATCGTTACTGCAAGTGAACGGTATTTTGAAGCAAAAAAAAAAAGAGTGCACACAGTCACGTAATAGTTTTCACATGGTGCTCAGAGGAGCCTTACTGGTAGCCTCTGATAGAAGCATTAGGTAAGTGATACTACAAGCCATGTAAAATTAGATAGCTATGTATGCAAGTACTAGCGCTATTGCACAACAAGCTCCATAGTTGAGTATTGCTACAAACGGATCACAGTAAAAGTGTCAAGCATGGGCATTTAAATGGCAGCAGGAAAGAAGCTCTATACCTTGTTTTTAGCTTCACCGTTAAATGCAAACTGGTTCTCTGGCTTGCCATCGGGAATCTTATAGATGCGAAACCATTCTGTAGTTGCCTGTAGTGGAGAAAGGACGGGTTATACATAGATATGCCTCATTAACCCCTGCATCAATGAACAGCAAAAGGAGGGATAGGCTGTGTGCACTTTCCACTAGATGCAAGTGAAAAGCAACAGGATGTGCCTGCACATTTGAGCTCCCGAGAATGCATATAGTACAGTTAAACACCAACATAATTGAGTCGTAGTTGCAGCACATAACTTATTTATGTCATGAATTTCACAAAGTCAAGGTTTCTATATTTCAAGAAACAGTAAAAATAACCTCACAGGTATACATATAGTCCTGCATCTTATTAACACGCACACAGAAGCACGACAGCCGAAAAAGAGAGGAGAGTAGCACAGCTGCTTGCCACGAGAGCCGACTCATTAGAGACTCAGCAGAGACTCATTAGAGATACCCGCATTTTCGGAGGCACTGCATCGCCAAGGAGCGAGTACTTAGGAGCCTAGACATGTGTTAACACCACAGCCAACATTTATAAACATTTCACAGCTATCAGGAAGAAAAAAATTGCAATTAAGAAAGGAGTTGGGCAAGGTGATATAATCTATCCAATGTTGTTCATGGCAATGATTTAAAAGAAGAACTAAACATTTAAACATGAAGTAGATCTGGTAAGAAATAGGAATAAAGATTGACGCTCCCAGCGCTTCTCTTTTCTCGTGCCGGCGAATGGAATCAGGGAGGGATCAGCAGCGCGCGTCATATCGCTCTCCCGCAGAGTGCGGCTTGCTGAGGAGATGGCGGCACCCCGCGGCAAGAAGCGACTGATCGCGCTTCTTCGGCAGCAGCATGATGCTGGCAAATGAAAAGAGGGTGCAAAACCGGCGATTGAAAATTTGGCAGAGCCATAAACTGCAGTTTTTTCAATAAGGCTTTAAAAGAAAGCCCCTTATAGTAGGTCTGAAGATAAATATACAGAAGACACGGATAATGGTTGGTGGCCCCGCAAGAAAATGAGAGCTCACGAATGGCAACCAATGCAAGGGAAATTCACAAAGAATAAGGTTGGGCTGGAACGCGTACGGCAACAAATCATGCTTAAGAAAGGATAATTCAGTTATAACCAAAGAATATGCAGGCAATGAAACGAAAAAATAGGCACAACATTAAGAAATGGAACAGAAGGCGTACAGCTAGAAGAATTGAGAGAAAAAAAATGCACCTGGGCAGTTTATCAAGGACAGAAAAGTGATGGTCCGTTGGGGCGATGGGGCGGATAAAAATAGTTGAGAAATGCAGTCAAGGGAGCAGAAGGAAAGGTGGGAGAGGAAATCAAGAAAATCGCTGATATAAAATCGGCTCGCACGAGCCAGCATAAATTGGAGATCGTTGAGAAAGGCCTTCATCCTGCAGTGGACATAGAATAGAATGACGATGATGATGTACGAGGGCTTCATTCAACAAAGAAAATAAAATACACGGTTTTCAATGGTGCTTAGATGGGGAAATGAAAGCAGCTTGTATATTGTACATTCATTTCAATCGAGGTTGTTACATTGAGGTAGGACTGTATAGCAAGCACTTACACGCTGTTAAGAAATACTTGAGAATTGCTACACAAGTTTCCAGTGAACAATATGAACCTAAACGGTACCTGTAAAGTGGGTTACTGCTTTAAAAATCCACAGCCTGAGTTATTGTGGGGACTTCTCCAACTACCAGCAGACGTCTGTCAAATTTGAAGAGTGCCTTGTTTTCAGAATTTCTTGCAGCCTAAGCACAGCTAACATCATCATAATATTTTTTTTTCAATTAAACTTTGTATGTTATTACCTGTACATTATAATGTGTATTGATAGGGTAACTAAAACAACAAGACGTTGTGATCAAGTATAATAAAACTGGTTCACTCAAGTAATGAATCACTTGCACATTTGTTAATCAGAATGTTATGATTAGTTCACTTGAAATGAGATTGACTAAACATTGGGTCCCTGTGTTTTTAGTCTTGAATATAATGCAGTGCACATTAATGAAAAAGAAATGTCCTAGTTATTAGACAGTTTGCTTATTTCACCACAGCAATGCAAAAGCATTTCTGTTCCTGTGCTCGTCATATTTTGCAACTGCTGGCACACTTAGGTCCTTCTGGCCATAAAAGATTAATCTTAAACGATGCGCATTCATTAGATCATATACCAAAGCAGACTTCAAAAATGTAATGAAATAACCTAAGGCTTGACTAATGCCCTTAATGGTGTATCCAGACGACGGACCGACCGCGGGCGGGCGGAGAGTCACGTGACAGTAAGAACGCGAGTTTTATGGAGGACAGAAACCGCAGTTGATCGGTGAAAAAAAGAAGAGAAAAAACCCGTTAACATCCACCCTCTGAGCACGCGGCCGCAGGCGGAGGATAAGGACGGAGCAGATACGGAAAAATAGTTGAGAAATGGCCCGCAGATCCACCATGATTTTGAGAAGGGAGCGAGTGATCGCGAAGGAAAGGGCCAATGGAGGATTTGAAATCGCCAAGAAATGCAATGGACACTGTCCTTACGATAATGTTATGCCAGAAAAAATGGAATCAGCTCGCAACAAGCCAGCGTGCAAGAATTTTTCATTGGTGCACAAGACTGTGCATTTACACAGTCATGGGCCAGCGACTGATAAACAGTGTTTGATAAGATAGCGCCGTAAAGCCACACATGCATGTAATGCGCAACTTTATCACCTAGTCAGTAGTGACCTATGGCTTCGTCCGCAGCAGCTGTGGCAAACAGTACAGTTTCATTTTTGTTGTGTGCCTTCGGAACTTATGGCAACCATTCCATGATTACTTTGTTAGTGAGCCAAGTTTAAAGGGGCCCTGCAAAACTTTTCAGCATGGTCAGTAAACGCTGTCGATCGGTAGTCCAGGCTCCCGAGAACATGCGAGCCGAAAACTATAATAATAGCGTAGTACGCAGCCTGCAATTTACAATAAATTCTCAAAGTCAGTTAAAAATCGCTTCCTCTTCTCTCAACAAATGATGCTATTTACACAAAATCACTGAGTCATTGACTCAAGTTCCACGCCATTGGCCGATTTGAACATTGCGCGCATGGATTGCGCGCTTCGGAAGTTACTGTGGCCTGCCGCAAGAGGCCGCCACCTGCCTACGTGCGCGATCGCACTGAAAGCACGTGGACGTGCCATCAGTGCGATCGCGCGTTCGGAAATAAAAAGGCGCTCAAGTCACGAGGCGCGCATGACGTAACTTCTTCCCCCGTGCCATTCCTCCCTGCTTAGCTTCCAGCGCTTTCGTCAGGACGAGAGATGAGACAAATCTTTGTAACACCACTCGTTCTGGACGAATTAAAAAAAAATTTTGTGGCGGTCGATTCGTGAGGCAATAAACTCCTTTAAGTGAAGCCATTCCATGGCTACTTAGAGAAGACTTGCAGGGCCCCTTTAATCTATAGCTATTCTGGCAAACAGTAGTTTTGATATGACTTGGTGCAATGTACATCACAAAAATGGAAGAAGCTACCAGGAATGAAGAGCAATTCTACCAGTGCAAAACCTGGCTAAATTGTGACAATCTGTCCCTGACCATCACATGAAATGATGAAACTACTTGCCTTAGAAGACCGGAATGAGCTTTTCAATATCTCCAACATCTAGAGAGCAAACAAAATATGGGCCTCAATTATACCATGCACATCCTAATGTGGATTGCATTCTCAAAGCATGAAGCAGCGCACTGAATACAGATTCACACTTATTAATACAGTTAAACCTGATATAACAAGCTTTAAATGATAAAAATTCTCAATATAATGAAGTATTCCACTTTTATAATGTTATGCACATAGAACACCATGCACTATAAAAAAGTGTGTTTATCTGCCATTTCAATATATAACAAGATTTCACTGTACTGAACAGGAAAACCGAGGCAATACGTTGAAAACTATTCTTGGTGCCAGCAGTTAAGTTATTGTTACATGCTGTTTTTCCAAAAATATCTTTCAAATCACACATGTGGAGAGAGAGTAGTTGCCAAAGCGGAGCAACATCTTTTCCGACAAACGGGGGGGGGGGGGGGGGGGGGGGGGGGGGGGGGGGGGGGGGGGGGCAAACGTGCATTTGAATGCGCTCCCGGGCGAGGGAAAGAGGGCATTTGAGCTTTTCAATATCTCCAATTGGGTTTTTGTTCTCGCCATGTGACAAGTGAAAACTGTCACAACAGGCACCTTTATTGTAAAACAGTAAAGTTCGTAATTTGGATTTCATGGGACCAGAAAAATGTCTGAATTATAGAAAGCATCATGAAAACAATAAAAAAAATGCCTATTACATCAACACACATTCATTTCTTGATGAATGCTAAATGCTGTGACACACTTTGTATAAGGGCAGCTTAAAAGCAGCAATTTCATCATCCTGCGACTTCTTTGCTACTGTGGCACAAGACCCCCATGTGATTAGCCCAAACGTGCTGTGCACCCTGCTTATTACGTACCACCACCACCACAGCCACCATGCACACGTGACGATACTTTTTTTTTCACTGGTAAATGAAAGAAATTTGCCGCGAGAGCTGCTGAAGCATTGGTCGCAAGGACGCGATTTGTGGATGGTGACCACGCCTTTTAAACCCGCGGAAAACGAGGTGTTAGACGATGTGGGTAAATTCCTGCTTCCTTCGTTACCGTACGGATTCAGAATGATGACAATGCAATGTGGACAGCGCTTCTCGTTTCGGTTGGTCGCAACGTCATCTTCGCCCTTTTGTGGCACTTTGCGCTCGGCGCGCTCCCAGGATCGTCAAAATTAACCGGGTTGCAGCCAAATATGATCGAATTAACAAGAGTTTTGACGCCATTAAACAATTCATATGCTGGCCAGGACCGGAGGACATGTCCGAATTATGCGATTTTCCGAATCAACGAGGATCGAATTAACAAGCTTCTACTGTAAAAGTTTTTTTTCGGTGATTGCAGTTCTGCAGTATGCTTCTAAGTAGCTGAGTGAATTTAATTTTGGCTGCTTGGAGTTACCCACCAACAACTACCAACACCATAAAGTTGTGTGTGTGTGTTTTGCAATAAAGTCAACTTAGAAAACTTCTGTTGAACCAATGTACAGCTGAGACTGAAACTTGGGTAGCGATACAGTATCTCGGTTAATTCTTTAGACATAATACGCATGCATGATGTCACAAATTGAAAAACTTGGTCGCCGAATAGCAAATGCCGTCGGTCAATTCCACGAAAGATCGAAAAAAGCTGTATACTTGATGTTTCCGATTTTCCTGATAATTTTGTATGTTGTGCACATATGACTGCACAGCACCAAATCGCAGTTCCTTTTCAAATAAAAATTTTTTCAACACAGGAAAATTCGACAAGCGTCGCCGGTTGACGACGACCATTTTACGAAGAGTGCGTTTTCGTGAATTCGCAACGATGCTGGCAGCTACTGCAGCTATATATTACAAATATTTTTATTTTTAGCGGAAGTAGAAGTAAAGAGGAAATAGCTCTTACCATTTCATGGAATTCTGGGCAAATTATGTATTTTTAAAAATTCAAGAAAAACACTGACTTTTTGAAAATCCGTCAAATTTGGGAGGCTATGGCTACTTCTGTGAACATCTTAGCTTGTTCATATTTGTAGTGTGAATAGGCCTTTATGTGAACAATGACCCTCTGCATTTGTATTTTGCTAGTAATTTTTAAAGTAATAAATTTTCATGCTCGAAACATCAAAAAGACAAAAGTGCTCTTCGATTCAAAAATCTATATTAAAAAAACCCCAATCTCAATTTTGTTCAACGTCCACCAAAATGTCCTCAAAGCACCGAAGAATGATATTATGAAAAAAACATGTTGCATCATTTTTATTAGATCAACAGCAGGAAATGTCAAACATTGTGTTTCCAGAGCTTGGCGGCTACTGCGTACATGACATCTCTTGTCACAAGGAAATACAGTTAACACCTCTTTTTTCTTCTCTGAGCTTCGCTGAAGAACAGTACCGATGTATTTTTGGTAAGTGAGAACTGTTTCGTAAAGAAAAATATCGTTCCAATCAAATGCATTTGCGTGGTTTGCGACTTCATGCCAGTTTTAGACATCCATCAGTCCACAGTAGGCACTTCCAGTTGTACCCTCCTTTTTTCATCTAATTCAGTTGAATATAATCCATATCCTGCATTTCCCTCCATGTGTTTCTTATGATGTCGTGCTGTGCCAGAATTGAGAGGTTGGTATAAAAGGCAAGGTCTCTTCAGGAATGGAAAGTAACTTCTGGAAAGTGGTCGCCAAGAGGTTTTGTTTTCGTTGGCCCAAATGTGTACATTGTCAAACCATATGCGATCTATGCAAGTTTAAAACGAATCGATTACGTGAAGATTGGTGGCAGCAGTTGTGGCCACGGACAAAACACGTTTTGTTTGCGTTGCATGCCATGAAAGGATGCCTTGCACGCGGGTGATGCTTACCCATTCCTTCCTTTTTTCATTCCTGAAACATCGATCTCGCAGGCCGGTGCTAGGTCAGCTTAATATTCTTCAGCTTGTCTTGCAATTGTGCGACACAGTTCAATTGCTGACTGGTATTACCCCGCAACTTTTCTGCCCGTAGGTTGCGAAGAGATGCTTGATGCTTTCAGACTCCCCGATTCCATCGCATGCATTTTTTTCCGTGGCCCGTGCAGAGAAGAGCCCGTTTTGTGCCTATTATATTCTTTGCGTGGACAGCTCCTACAATTGAAATTTGTTTTCTGAAGTGGGCTTGCGGCCCCATCACTTACATAGGTGACGTGGCTTTCAGCAGAGATTTGAAGGTACTCGTGGATTTTGTTTAGCGCGAAGCAGGCGTGGGCTGTGTCATGTGACATGTCATCGCTTATAACTGCGTAGCTGCGTGCCTTCTTTCTGGTAGTTACAACCACATGTGAAAATTGACACTTGTTTCTTGTGGCAGGATAGGATTGAACCTCATTTGAAGAAACTACAGTCCAGTTTCTGCGAAGTTAAAATGCAGCACCAAAGGATGCTTGCTGCTCGCATTGTTTTGCTTCATAAATTGCCGCAGATTGTGTTCGTCGTATATAGTCGTGCGGGACCCACTAGGAGATCCAGTTTGTAAGATCCTTCACAAAGGGAGTCACCGGCGATGTTTTCTTTGTAAGGTCGCCGTTTTCCCATACCACATAGGTGACGTCAGCCTCGAAGGGTGCTCCCAATGTTCTGATAGTTATTCCATCTCTCATTGGACACAACCCACAGTCACCTAGGTAGCACTGCATTGTTGGTGACGAACATATGCACAACTCCTTCAAGTCCTCGATGGTATAGACATCACCCATCAAGCTTTTCAATGCAGAAACACAAAGCATGGTGTTGGCACAATACACACAAACACAAACTTCTTGATGCGGAGCAAGAAGAACCCAGCTAGGCCGCAGTGAATAAATGTTTGACAACGCCATAGAAATGCCCGGATTAGCCTGTTTGAATACACGATATGCCTCCTGTATTGAGCGAGTCATAAATCTTCTGGCTATGTACTGCTTTTCACTATCAACAAGAACAGCCACAACGTCTTTTTTGTTTGGGCTTTGCCGTGAGCACCCATATTCATCTTTTGTGTAATATTCCGCGGCAGTTTCCACATCCCTGGCACTTAAGCGAGACCTCTGCTGTGGATCAGGGACAGCCAAGACGCCGTGCTTCTCACGCCAAATTCGTGCCTTTTGAAGCATGTAGCTTGATGCACTTGGTATGGCGACTCGAATTATTCGTGTGTCAAGGTTTGCTGGCAGTAGTATCAACAATTGCAGGCGTTCTTGGTATGATGTCGATGCTTGGTAGGCTTTTCCTAAGTTTGCCATCCATTCATTCACCACAATACTTGCTTGATGGCCCAGGACTGGCGGTTTTGCCAAATATGGCACCGACTCCTGATTGAAGTTTCATTGAAATGGCGTTTTCAATTTCTTTGTGTTTTCTTTCTGCATAAGCCTTTCTTCGGATTTGAGGAATACGACTTGGGAGCCTCAGTGGTGAAATGGTAGAAAACTCAATCAACTTGTTCATCTCACCGACTGTCTCTTTTTCAGGGACAAAGGCGCCACCAGCAGCGCCGGAGTCCGGGTGCTGGCAGATGTGGTCCCCCTCTTGAATTGAGCGCGCATCCTGCTTCAAGACCTTCCGCAAAAGAGAGACTCCGAAATCTTCCGCACAACGAAAATTGCGCTGCAGCGGAACTTTCTTCTTTTGCACCATGAGGTAGTCCGTACAAAAAACTCGGTCCTGGCTATAACGCCTAAGCATAGCCACGGTCAGAGCATAGGACAGTGATCGCACCAAAGTGAAGCACAATTTGGAAGCGTGACTTCTATCTCTGGTGTTATTTCGCTGTCTGGCACAGCCATGCTCGTTGCTGCCGTTTGCTCAAGCAGGCGTCTATTGAGCCGCCCTTTGCACCGGTCCGCGCAGCGCGCGCTACTCCGCTTACACGAAGGCGTGGAGCGCGGGCCACTCGATCCGCCACATGATGCGCACGGTGCGGATCCAGAGTCCTGGCGGGAGAGCGACGAGCGGTGAAAAATGTATCGCGTAACCAACGCAATCGATCCGAGCATTTTCTCGTGCAGAGCGACAAAGCCTGGCAAACCATGTGTGGCTGTTCTCCTTAGGTTGCACTGCGGTACTCACCGTTCGCCACTGTCGCCATTTGCGATTTCTCACATTCTTACAATGCATGATCGACTCAGCTACACGATTTTCGCGTTTAGCTTCGTTGCTTTTATATAAGCTCATTTACTCAAAAAAATTATCCAGAGGAATGAAAATGTCCGTGCTGCCCGTCGACGAGGAATATAAATGGTGTCGCAAATGCATTTAATTGGAAACGATATTTTTCTTTACAACACAGTTCCCACTTACCAAAAATACATCGGTACTGTTGTTTAGCGAAGCTCAGAGAAGAAAAAAAAAGGTGTTAACTATATTTTCTTGTGACAAGAGATGTCCTGTACGGGGTAGCCAGCAAGCTCTGGAAACACAGTGTTTGACATTGTCTGCTGTTGTTCTAATAAAAATGATGCAACGTGTTTTTTCATAATATCATTCTCCGGTGCTTTGAGGACATTTTGGGGGACTGAACACAATTAAGATTGGGGTTTTTTTATTATAGATTTTTGAATCAAAGAGCACTTTTGTCTTTTTGATGTTTCGGGCATGAAAGTTTACTTTGAAAATTACTAGAGAAATAAAAATGCAGAGGTTCATTGTTCACATAAAGGCCTATTCATACGAGAAATATGAACAAGCTAAGATGTTCGCAGAAGTAGCCATAGCCTCCCAAATTTGACTGACTTTCAGAAACGCAGCGTTTTAGTGAATTTTTAAATATACATCATTTGCCTAGAATTCCATGAAATGATAAGAGCTATTTCCTCTTTACTTCTACTTCCACTAAAAATAAAAATATTTGTAATATATAGCTTCAGTAGCTGCCAGCATCGTTGCGAATTTACGAAAACGCACTCTTCTTAAAATGGTCGTCGTCAACCGGCGACGCTTGTCGAATTTTCGTGTATTGAAAAAAAATTATTTGAAAAGGAACTGCGATTTGGTGCTGTGCAGTCATATGTGCACAACATACAAAATTATCAGGAAAATCGGAAACATCAAGTATACAGCTTTTTTTCGATCTTTCGTGGAATCGACCCGCAACAAGGGCGCTGCAATTCAGGTTGTCGCCCTGCTTTCATGTTACTTTAAACAGAAACTCTTTTGCTTTTGTGGCGAGCAAGCAAAAGGTTTCGACATTATGCATTCATCAATCTGATTGAAGAGCTGTGTCATACTACTCTGGGCTGTTCATGAAGTGTCAATGGCAAGCTGCAGCGACAGAAATGTACGAACAGTTTCATTTACAATGACTACCACTGTGTATCGATAACACGATGGTAATCAGCACAGTGTATGGTGTGTAGAATGCACAGTGGCTGCTAGAGGCCGGACTTTTAGGCACTTTAGGTGGAAAAAATAGGCAGGAAAACACGTTTTAGGCCTCCAACGTCATAAATTTAGGCACAATAAACTTTTACATAAATGCAAAGAATTTCAAAACAAAGACATGTGCGAGCTGTATCTACAAGAAGACAAAAATTTAAAAAAAATGGTATTTTATGATGTCACAAAGGCGCCAAACTTTGAACATAGCCATGTAATTGTCCTTTGTCCCGCACGGTTCGCAGAAAACGGTCTCGCCTTTTATTCTCTAGCATGGTGAGTCTAGTGTGCACTGTTGAGTAAACACACTACTGGATCTCTTTCTTTTCGGCGTGCCTGAGAAGGACAGCACAGGAGCAGATAGCCAGACCGCTAAAAGACTAGAAGGGAGGGATGCCTCGTAGTAGCCGGTTCTAATCGCGTGGGGTCAATTTCTTCCATGTCGGTGAGCACCTTAAGAAGTAAATTATAAATAAAAGCCTTGTGCATGTCACATTCTTCTTTCTTTTGGTCTTCAGTATCCTTTCCCCTGACGGCTCTTCACGGTTTCGCATTCCCCAATGGCTCGCGCCACGTCAGCGCGGCGGCGTATGGTGGCCGGCACGTCCCATTTCACCGCCGCTGCTGGCGGTTGTTTTCAGAAAGTTGGTTGAACTAAAGCCCCTCTATCTTGCAAAAGTAGGGAAGTTTTGATGCAGCCGCCGCACCTTGCGATAGGCCAATTGGCGATACGTGGACCGTTCCACCTTTGTGCCCCGCCCTAAGGGTCCAGCGGCGGCAGCGCTGTGACAGTGTTAGGTACAGACGTCTGTGTTTTCAAGCGTGGAATTGTAGCATTTTAGAAAGCGGGGAGTGCTTCACGTGCCTCTCGCATTGTTGTTGCAAACTGGAAGTACCTATGTACCTGATGCTTTAGTGGATGCAGGAATTTTGTGTTTGAACTCAATGCTTGGAGCGTGAACGTACTAGTATGCCGGGCTTTGGTTGCCTCACTGAGCGGAGGACGGAAAAAAGCCTTTTTTTGTTCATTGCACGCGGTGACAGCAATATCTGGTGACAGCAATATCTCCCAATAAATAGCTCGGGACCTCAATACAGCTGCGTTTCTTTATCTCACGCGGATGGCTTCAACACTAAAAGCCCACAAGAAAAGGGACGATTTGGGACTACTTTTTGCCACACCTTGCCGTGTTTTGCCACACTGCTACGCGCGAGGTCGATCATGGCTCCTTCGCTGAAGCATTTCTGCATGAGGTCTTTAATGCTTTAGACGAGTTTCGAATAAATAATACTGTAAGACACCGGGCGGAAAACAAACTGAAACCATATGCCGCACCGAGAATCTTGCTCATTGGCCAAAGCAAAAGGAATGGAAGCCACTCTGCAAGTGGATGAAGGGGGATCAGTGCTCACAACAAGCGTTCTAAAGAAATAGTTTGCTATGAATTACTACAATGGAACCCATTTTTAAAAAAGTGCTCGTTAAGTCTCTTGCATATTTACAAAAGACACCTAACTCAGCTTTTCTGGCCAGTCTGGTCTTAGGGCCTGTAGGTGTATAGATACCCCAAATTTATTTCAAATTGCGTTGGGTATAGCACTGCAAACATACCTTTATATGTGTGGGACATGGAAGCGGCGGGGGTAGTAAAAGGGGGACGGCTTCGAATAAATGCATTTCTTTAAAAACAGATCAACATTAAAATGAGCGAGACACTAGTGGACATGCTATATTTCCTATATCTTGAAATGTACTATGGTTGCCGATATTCCACACATGCAGTGCGACTCTTCCTCCTCAGTAAACCTATTCGAACACTTTAAAAACACAATAAGCCTAGTTAAAAATACGGCGTAACTGTAGAAATACTTCCGAACGATGACAAATGCACTGAAACCAATAATAGTGCATATTTTGCACTGCACACTACAAGAGTGCTAGGTACCCAATGATTTTTCCGAAAGTAGGAGTAAGCTCACAACATGCCTATTTTTTTTTTTTTCAAACTACAAAAAACAAGCACTATTAGCTCACCAAAATATCACATCTACTTCAAGTTAAGCTGAATTTCAAAATATGCAAAGAACAAAAAAATAAATGCTCCGCATGACAGCTGCAGTGGGAAACTGCTTAGGAGCTGCTTTGGAAACGCACACGTCTTATTTCAATGTTTAACGTTCTCTGGGCTCGTTCAAGTTATTGTCCCTGTAGTTTCATATTTGCTAAGCATCTTAGGCCGCAGATGTTAATAATTAAGCGGTTCAAGTGTGCACTCAATTTGGTTTCAGGCGTTTGCACGATGCATGGGAGCAAGCGGATTGTCTGCTAGCACTGCTCCTTGGACCACTGAGAGATTGTGCGTGCGTGTAGTTGTTGCTACCTTTCAAAAATAGAGGAGGCTTAGGTTGAACTAGATGACTCGGTTGAACCCCACAGAGTTCTGAACAGTCACTGTTGCCCGGTAACATGAATAACGATCTCAAAATGCACTTGAAATCGAAATTTCAGGTTAAATAGTGTTCATATACGTATAAACGCGTGTAAGGGCCGCACCACGTTTTTTTTTTGAAGTGCATATTCTAAAAAAAAAAAATCCGCGTAAGGGCAGCACCCACACTTTCCTCAACCAATACGTATTCCAAAATGCGCGCGCGCGTAAGCTTCTAGGCGTAGTCGATAGATGGCGCAAGGAACCGCAACCATCATCATCGTCACCAGAGTGCATATATATATATTTTCGATTTTATTCGTGTTAAGATGTTCGTGAAGTGGGCTAAAAATTTTAACTATTTTATTAGTATTCATAAACCCGCCAACTAAAGGTTGAAGCAGGATTTTATCTTTAGCTTCTCACATCTCTATACAAACGCGCTATCGGCGCTATCCATATCAGCATTAGCATCACCAACTTTGGCATGGCGTTCGCGTTATTCGGTCTGTGCAGTTCAGCCAGCCATTTGCTGTAGTTTTCTGCACTGTTCGATGACCTTCGTGCTAGCTTGTTTTCTACACGGCGTTCACGTTTTGGCAAGATGGGCAAGTACCTGAATAGCTACACTGCTGGCCATAAGTTGAAGGTGATCGAGTATGCTCTCGAGCATGGGAAACGTGCCGCCGGCAGAAAATTCGACGTTGACGAGAAGTGTGCTCGACGTTGGTGTGCTCAAAAAGAAGCCTTGCGAAACACCAACAGCACTAAGCGCGCTTTCCGAGGAGAGCAGTGCAAGTTTCCCGATTT
This sequence comes from Rhipicephalus sanguineus, assembly GCF_013339695.2. NCBI lineage: Eukaryota > Metazoa > Arthropoda > Arachnida > Ixodida > Ixodidae > Rhipicephalus > Rhipicephalus sanguineus. The sequence continues at coordinate 90,560,268 of NC_051178.1, forward strand.
GGAAGAAGACTTGCTCCGCTATGTGACTGAAGCGTGGAATGATGGTCTTGCACTCACAACGGACATGCTGCGTGTAAAGGGACTAGCCTTGGCGACTGTACTTGGGTGGATCCTATCTGCGTGGAGCTCGGTGTCGACGGACATTGTGTCCCGAAGTTTTAAAGTCGCCGGGATATCTAACAGCTTGGATGGCACGGAAGATGACTGCTTGTGGGGTGACGGCGCTTCGCAGCACACCATCTCATCTCGGACTCCAAGTCTGAGGACTCGCCGTGTGACGACGATTGAGCACGTATGTCGCAAGAAATGTCGTTTACTGCAATAAACGCTCTTCGTTCGCTAACTGGTGCGTTTTTACTTAAAAAAAAAAAATGTCGCGTGTATGGGCCGCACCCTGAAAATTGGCCCTCATTTCTTGAAAAAAAAGTGCGGCCCTTACACGCGTTTATACGGTAAGCGCCGATTTTGAAAATAGGCATTTATAGGCACTCACACGAATTTAGGCACAAACCCCAAACATAGGCATTGATAGGCACTATAAAGACACTACAAAAGCTCTTCTTAACCTCTAATTCATGCTCATATATCAAAGTGGGGCGATAGGAATATGCAAGGAACAAAATACATAGTCATTTGCCTAAAATCCGGTCTCTAGTGATTACCACTGTGCATTCTGCGTGCCATTCAGTCACTGCGTTAAGAACTTTGTTGGTGCAGCATCAAGTCATAAATTGCTTTCAACAGCCCTCAGGTTCAACAAAATTGATTTTATTTGTTACTAAAGCTAGTTTTTTTTCGCTTTGCGGAGGGGCCGGTGGGTATGTCATATCACTCGGATGCTTGTAGCATCTTCCACATGAAAAAGATAGCCACTGATGACCATCCTTCCCATAAAAGACCAAATTAAAAAACAAAGTGAGCTGCCTATTACACTTAGTTCATTATAACCAAGGTTTAACAGTGCATACTTATCAAAGTAACCTCCCATTGTAGAGTTGAACCTCACAATAACAAAGTATCAGCTGCAATGAAGTAACAGTACAACTTGGCGGGCCAGACTTCATATTAAAGGGGCCCTGCAACACTTTTCAAGCATGCTCAAAAAGCGCTGCCGATCGGTAGTCGAGGCTCCCGAGAACACGCGAGCCAAATATTACAGCGATGCGCACGGCCTGGAATTTACAATAAATTCTCAAAGTCAGCTGAAAATCGCTCCCTCTTCTCTCGACAAATGATGTATTAGTCCGCAAAATATGACGCGATTGTCGGTAGTTCCACCATTGGCTGATGTTATAATCACGACAACACCCTCATTATTACTTTCGTTGTTAATTTTGAGTTCAATAAGTAGATAATATGTATGTTTATATTCTGTTATCGCATTAAAAACACCGAACAAACATTAATATTAGCACTTCCGGTCTCACCGACAGCTCGTCTGCTCGTAGTTGCGTGGTTCCGTTTTCTTCGCCATGCGCAGTGCCGAAAACGTGAATATTTCTGTGCTTTTGACCATCGCCGGTTGCCGTTGAGAGTGGCAGCCGTTCGAGCGTTGCCTCGTCAGCTGAGAACTGCATCGTCGGCACGTTCTCACGACCGACCGAGGCACGGGCGCAGCGTGTCTCCGATAACAATGCTGGCATAACAATGGGGTCGTCTGCCAGTGCCGTCTTACGAGGCGGTGTATCAGAGTATGGGCCGAAACCGATCTCAGCTGTCATTCGTTCCAAACGAGCGCGCAGGTTTGCTTCCATGGTTGGCAGAGCGATGAAAACACTACGGCGTTCGAGGTGCACACCCAACATTACCAAACCGACGCGCAGTTTTCAAGCACGCGCGATACACAGTGCGATCGACTCCGCTCGACGAGAACGACGCAAGCCGACCGGAAGTGGCGGCACAGACCACGTGGCTGCGCCCAGACGTCAGAGAGAAAAAAATGAAGAAAAAAACTCCGCCGGCGCTCTTGGGCGGAGCCTCGCTCCTCTGCGCTGCCTCCCTCGACTCGCTGTCGCTGCCTAGCTTTCCGCGCGCTCGCGGCGTTGAGTTGAGAGAGAAGGCTGCGGAACGTGATCTCTATAATTTGGTAACACCACTTAGACTTGACGGATTCGAAAATTTTTGCGGCATACGACTCGTGAAGAGTCATACGTCAATAATGAGACTATTCCAATATAACTAAGAAAGGTGTTGCAGGGCCCCTTTAATGGGTCTTCCACTGCTTTACTGAAACCTGAAGTGCGAGATATGAGTAACTTAAATTGATTAGATTCCAAGGCACATTGTAGTCAGAGACTTCAGGTTAATAATAACCACCTGAAGTTTTTAATGTGCACCTGAATCTAATAACTACATGGGTGTTTTTTGCATTCTGCTCCCACCAAAACATGGCTACTAGGCTTGAAGCGAATATTCGTGCACTTCAAATATTCGAACGAATATTAGTTTTTGAATTTTCTTTGATTCGAATTAAAATTTTTGGAAATTTCGAAGTATTCGAAATGAACAAAATAGGTGTATCTTAGCCCACTTGTAACCCCCTGTAAAGGTGGTTTCGCTGCAGCGGAGAGGTGCTATACCGTGAATACACCTTTCCAGGAAAAATTCGCACTGGTGCAAAGCCCCACTTCAAGATTAAATGAACATATTACCCTCACATCGCTTCATGATTTTTTTAAGTTTAAAAGCTTGTTATACCGACTTATATGCTCTAAGTATAGTAAATTTTAAAACGTAACATATTTTAGAGGTTATCACTTGCATTCTACCGAAAGTCAAATCCTACTGCTATTCAAAGTTGCTTCAACTTCCTTGAAGCAAAAAGAATGACATTTACTTGCACATGCCTTGTTCCAATTTTTACAAAATATTGCGCAGGTTAGTTGGGTCATGACAAATATGATCATTTTTCTTTATAATATGTAATATATGCTATTTGAATTCGGTTCAAAATTGTTCGACCAAATCACTGTTTGCTTCGAATTCACTTCGAAGCTAAAATTTGCTATTCGCACAAGCCTAGTGGCTACCATGATTGGGAAGTGAACTCACACCCCTGTGCTTGGCAGCAGAAAACCATCGCTGTTAAGCGACAATGGAGGTGCAAGATATAATGCAATATCCATAATAGAGAAGCGAACATTTGAATGCTAGCAGTCAAATCCTCAGAAAGAGAAACTTTAAGGCATTTTCTTGCACAAAGTTATTTTAGCGTCATTCTCTTGTGGCTTGGCAGCCAAGAGACATAAGCAGCTCTATCACATTGCAGGGAAACGTAAATAGTTTTCACGCACCATTTAGGTCCTTAGCCATAGGATCATTGACATCAATAGCAAGCAGCTTCCAGTCAGTTTCCCCCTCGTCTACCAGTGCCACAACGCCGAGGATCTTTACTTGTATCACCTCGCCTCGCTTTGCCACCTGGAATTGAAGCACATGCGTCAGTGGAGCTGATCACGAGCCAAATAAATGAGAGTACAGTCAAATCTTGATATAATGAACCTCAATTTACTAAAATCCATGATGTAACAAACTATTCTCATTTCCCAATCTCAGCTGCATTGAACCCCATGTTTCTGAGGGGTTCTTTTTGGCGATGAAGTTGAGCAACTTCGTGCCGCGATTTCAATTTACCAAAATCCTCACACATGGCATATATACAGTAAACCCTCTTTAAATCAAACTGGCATATCTCGACGTATCGGTTAGTAAAAAATTTTCTCGCCGTGCATTCAGCTCCCACAGGTACTATGTATTTGCCCACCACTTTGTTTTGAACACTTTTTTGGGGGAAAAAACGAATATACCACTAGTATCAAAATCTTGACCGGGAGGGCAGATTGCAAAGTCCACTGCTTACAGTAGAGCATGTTATAAAGCTGAAGTATTATAATTCTGCATTTTTGTTGGACTGATGTTATATATATATAAGACAATGTTGCACTGATGTTATATATATAAGACAACAGTATGCAATATTCAAGCTTAAATTACATATAAAGTTTCAAACATTACTATATTACAATGTTTGAAAGGTAACTTTGTACAAATGTATTATTTCAAGACATGAATTCCAATTAAATTTCAGAGTGTAATGCTGAAGTAACATTTATTCAACGTCATATTCAGTTTTAGCTCGTTTTCAAAAAAATTTTCTGTAGCTAGTGAAAGCTGCACACTCCTTTGAAGTGCGCTACCACATGACTGTTGCCAAGTGCCCAGGTATGCACGTGCAACCATCAGCGAAGAAAAGAAAAGCTTCACAAGCTCACCCGATAACCAATCTCGCAGATATCAATGGGATCATTGTCTCCCTTGCAGTTGGTCCTGTTATCTACGTGGTTTGGGTCCTCCCAAGTCTGCAATGAATGCGCAGATGATAAAATACAAGTGCACAGACGGTGGACACAGGAAGTCATGCTAATCTGATGCTAAAAAAACAGAACATTGACACAAACGTTGTGCAAAGGTAGGATACCATACTTGCGTAGCAGTAACATTACAGATAAGTGAAAACACTATCATCATCATCCTCTATAATAATAATAATATCTGGGGTTTAACGTCCCAAAACCACGATATGATTATGAGAGACGCCGTAGTGGAGGGCTCCGGAAATTTCGACCACCTGGGGTTCTTTAACGTGCACCTAAATCTAAGTACACGGGCCTCAAACATTTTCACCTCCATCGAAAATGCAGCCGCCGTGGCCGGGATTCGATCCCGCGACCTTCGGGTCAGCAGTCGAGCGCCATAACCACTAGACCACCGTGGTGGGGGTCATCATCATCCTCAGCCTATTCTATGTCCACTGCAGGACAAAGGCTTCTCTAAATGATCTCAATTTCACCCTGTCCTGTGCTAGCCAATTATTTTATGCCTGCCAACTTCTTGATTTCATCACCCCACCCTAACTTTCTGCTGACCTTGGCCGTATTTTCCAACCATTGGTATCCATTCCGTCGCTCTCACTGATCACTGGTTGTCTCTCCTGTACATTATGTGGCCAGCCCAGGTCCCTATTTTTTTCTTAATGTCAACTGAAATATTGGCTACCCCCGTTTGTTCTCTGATCCAGTCTGCTGTCTACCGCTCTCTTCATGTTGCACCTATCATATTCCATTCCATTACATGCTGAGTGGTCCTTGTACGTTTTTTACTCTTGCACAGATTCTGAAAAGTAGTTGCTAATCCCAAGCTCTTGTTCGTTTGCCAAGCTATTGAGAATTAACTTTACTTTAGCATATTCATTTTTAGTCCCGCTTTAATACTTTCTCAGTGTAGGCCTTCAGTTATGTTTTTCTCAGTTTGGGTCTTCAATTATTTTTTGCAATTCGTCACCATCATTGCTAAAGAGCACAATGTCATCTGCAAAACTGTAGGTTGCTGAGATATTCTCCATTAATCTTTATTCCTATTTCTTCCCAATTTAGTAGTCTGAATACTTCTAAGCATGCAGTGAACAACATTGGAGAGATCGTATGTTCTTGCCTGACCCTTTTTCAACCGCAATCCTTTTTCTTGTGGAGAAGTAAGGAGGCTGTGGAGTAGTGATGCAGAAACTATCGGTAAATTGACTATCGATAGTATCGATAGTTTCTTTGAAACTATCGATAGTGTAAACAAACTATCGATAGGGCTTCTATCGACAAACTATTGATAGTGCAATCGGTAGTACCATCGTTAATATTACTATAGCGATATTACTGCCACGCGTGTTCATTGCTTTGTTTTGACGTATTCGGGTTTCACCCACAAAGACTGTTAGCATTGTTTGACGCAGACCGCGCCGTAATCTTTGAGAAGCTTCACAATTGCTTGAGATCATTCTGTTAAGATTGCGCGCCGGACGCGAATAGTCAAGTTTATTCGAGAGCTTACGCGAGCACCAGCGATAACGCTGGAAGGTTTGATGACTGATGTATAAAGGACAACGTGTTCATCGATGATCAGATTACTCAACGGCTGACGACTGCTCCCGCCGCTATCAGTGCGCAGCATGTATCGCTTGTATTTTGAGTTTTGATTTTCTGGGCACATGTTCGCCCTTATTTCCGTCTTGCTGCAGTATTTTTCACCTCACAACCACGTGACAATACTATCGATAGTGGTGTGAATAATGATGCGGTTGCTGGCTGGCTATATTGCCAAAATAGTTGCGATAGCCTACTACCAGCTTCGCTTAATTTATGAGCATTTTTTGGCAGAGAAATTATTTCCGCAGTGAAAAATGGCGGAAAACATCCATCAATAAATTCGTATCCGAAAGCAACCAGTTACACCTTACAATTAACTTCTTGATATTTTTCTTATTTTGAAATCCTAGAATGCAATATCAATTTGAAGCCGTGCAGTCCCACCAAATGTAACGTCTTCCTATCCGCTACAGCTAAACAGTTTGACTTTATGGTCATGTGTCCGCAAAGCACTCTGGTGAAGAACACAAGCATGTCAACTTTCTTGCCCTTCAGCCTCCTCCTCAGGCTCCACTATGTACCACGCGCGCCGGGAACCAAGTTTATTCTGCAGTGAGTCTGCGCTGTTGATTTTATACTATTGATAGTACCATTGAATTTTTTACTATCGATAGCGCTATCGATAGTATTTTTCACCATCGATAGTTCGATAGTGAGTCAGCTATCGATAGTACCATCGATAGTTCTGCATCACTACTGTGGAGTCTGTATATGTTAGCTATGGTATTTACATACGTCTCAAGTCCTCTTTTGCGATGCAGTGCTTCCAAGACTGCTGGCATCTCTACTGTGTTGAATGCCTTTACATAGATTATGAAAACTATATAAGGTATTCGCTGTAATTAAGAGATTTCCCAATTTTTTTATTTGAGAACATGGCTGCGACCTATTGTAGAGTGCCCCTTCCTGAAGCCAGCTTGCTCTCTTGGTTGGTTAACGTCGAGAGTGTCACTTATCCTATTCGCAGTTGCCTTTGCAAATATTTTGTATAATATTGAAAGTAAGCTGATGAGTCTATAATTCTTGACATCTTTTATGTATCCCTTCTTGCATATTAATTTAACAGTGGCATTTATCCAGCTCATTGGTACACTTGAGATCTTGAAACATTGTGCGTAGACCGTCACAACTTTTTCAAATACTATAAAATCCCCTCCATCATTAATCAGATCGACTGTTATACCATCTTCTTTGACAGCTTTTTGTAGAGGCATATCTTGTATGGCCTCTCTAACATCATCGATAGTTACAGACAGAACTCTGTTGTCCTGTTTGACTTTCATTTCACTCAAACTTGGATGACTTGTTTGCAAACTGTACAGATCGGATTAGAAGTTTTCGGCCACCTTCATTATTGTCATTGAAGTTGCTAACAACATGCCTTGCTTATCTTTTACTGCATGCATTTTTGTCCTTTCTACATGGAGTTCCCTTTTGGCTGTTTCTGATGCTGCCACCTTTTTCTTGCACAATGACTGTGATCAAACTGCAGACACCGAGCTACAGTATAATGTTATAAAAGTGCACACATGAACAACAGCTGCTGAAACTAAGATTCAAGACAGGTGCTAGCCAGCAGCTAAATTCTATTTCAAGCATCAAACATTTAAAGTCAGAGGAGAGTGCAATGAACAACAGAAAGGAATATTATTTGAAGTGGCTTATCAATATGGTCTAATCACCACCTTTTTTTCTCAAAATTCTTATTTCACAGCAATGCAACGATGACGCCATGTAAGATAAAAGATATCCACAGACTTGTGCACACAAGTCAGGGAAAATGTCTTCCATATGCAGAGTGAGTGGGGAGACTTGTTTTGCCATCATCTATGCTGACATTTTCCACTGATTTGTGCACAAGTGAGTCGCAACTTCTGTTCAGAAATCATGTTCCAGGAAGCAAATTCACAAATGCAAACTGACAATACAAATATGACAAAGCCATATTTTTCATATCAAATTTGTGGTCCATGTTGACAAAATAGCAATCTCTGAGCATGAGCATAACTGACAGTCACATGATGGGTGAATGATCCATCAGCATGTTTGGCTAATATACATGTACGCCCAATACTCACGGATTGAAATGGGACATCGTTGTTTTTTGCATAACGACTGCTACAAGCAATTGCTCACAATAAACGTGTGACATCGCTGCAAATCTGGCCCCTAAAGGTAATGTGTTTGCACTGAGTAAGTGTTCAAGCAGTAAGTACATTACAAAATTACAGGATAGACACAACGGTAAAACGCAAAACAAAAGTAAGTACATTAACTTAGCTCTAAATTTCATGTTTCAATCTGTGGTACTGACATATAAAATGTTTCTGCATGGGATGAAGATTCCATATACTATTATGCCAATGGCACAGGCAACATAAGCCTTGTATGTTTTTTGTCTATGACAAAGGTTGTCCTATGGTCCTTAAAGGGTCATGAACCACTTTTACAAAATGATAATCTAATGACCTCAGTATCGGAGTTTACTGCCTCCGAATCGATTGCTGCAAAAATTTC